>NW_025966839.1:0-30072 GCF_021869965.1 Rhincodon typus | reverse complement strand
AGCTCTACACCTTGTTATCTCAGATTCTCCAGCATCTGCAGTTCCTATTATCTCTGAAACAGTTGTCTAGGTGGATGGTTGCAATATACAGTGATTCTAACAGTATGATTCCAATTCCTATACTGGCTGGGTTTACTGTGCAGGATTCTCCATCTCAAACTTTTCCTTGTCTGAGATGTGGTGACCTCAGGTTAAACCACTACCAGTTGTTACAATGGAATGGCAGAGTGCCCTATGGTCTCATGAGACTATAGTGACTACTAACCCTTCCTGGGCACTGAACATACTGCTCACTTATCAGAAGTAACTCACCAATTTGCATAGTTCTGCTTGCTCACATAGTTCTGCTCCATCCATTTCCAAGAAACTCAAGCTTTCTCTTCATCTCAACAAAATGCTGACTCACAAGCTGCACAGAGTGAGTCAGAACAAGTGGAGTAGTACTGAGCACAAATAAACTTGCAGCCTGTGGAGAAAGGGCCACAAGGTTGGCTGGGGGAGATCAGAACAATTTCTGTGGTGATGGGAAGACAAGAATGGCTAAGGAAAGCCATGAATCCATGTGAACCCAGGCCCATAGCAATATGAATTACTCTTAACCACCCTCTGTACAGTTAAGGAAGGGCAATAAATGCTGGTCTACCCAGTGATGGCCATGTCCTGTCAATGAATAAAAAAAGAATTTTAATGACATTCTATCAGATACATTTCAAATCACAGATCTTCAGCTCCCTTGGGGTACACACCACTTGGTGCAACATCCATAATAAGGAACCGATAGCCTATTTTACATCTCTTCCTCTTTTGACGTCAATGGAGCTGCACATGGAGAGAGATATAAAGCGGTCTGCCAACTCGATTTTACCTGTTCCATTCCATTGCACAAAGTGAAAATCTTCCCCCAAACTACTCCAGTAACAATACGTCTGTTTCACTGCCTGCTGGCTAAGAAGAAAAGCATAAACTTAAATAAAATGCAGACGTCCCCAACAGAGAGCAACCTAACCTTTCACCAAACAGTGCAATCTGCAGTTTGATCTGCTTGTGTTGAACTCTGCTCAGTATTTAACGAGACAGTAATTTCATAGCTATTAACAAATACAACTTTAAACGTGCAGTGGCTGTAGGAGCTCACTTCCAGATGATTAGTACTTTGCGAGTTACCATTCTTCTGAAGTTAAGTTAATATCTTAGTTGAATGTTTGAAAGTCATCCACACTAATATCTACAAATTACACCCTCATTAAAAAACGAACAAGCTTATTCTCCTGATCTGCTCAGGTCAGAACTTGACAAATGGTTTGATTTTCACATTTGAACTGCAAACCTCAATGAATAATGCACTGCATTGATGTTGCAATCGCTTCAGGCACATCATCATTCCTGAGCTAAAGAGAGAATGCTGAAACTGGATTAAATTTCCTTTGCAGATTACATGCAATTTATTTTGCTGTGCTTAATCGCATCAGATTTTATATGCATTTATTAGTGTTTTGGTGTATTTTGTTTTCTTGAACTCCTCAATGTTGGCCAGAGGTATCATTTAAGTTGCTTGTTTGAGGTTCTCTGTGAGAGATAAGTATCAGTATCAATATGAGCTTTTCATCATCGGAACTCCGCCCCCACCCCACACCACTTCTGAGGAAACTCAGATCATCCGATAGGGATGTGAAATATTTACAAATCCTGCAGCTGTTTAAAAGGTCAGCGCCGGGAGATTACTGAACACTCGCAAAGCCACATAAATAGTTATCATTGAATCACCTCTGGATAATCTCCAAGTTTTAACATTTTATTTTAACACTTCATCATCAGTTTACATTATGAGGATGCCTCCAGTATGGCAGTAAGGCACAGTTATATGAAGTTATCAGTCATTGTTGCTCGAGACTGTTAGGTGCTAGCATCATTTCTGAAATCTTATTGAAATGCATCCATTTTGTTGAAAGTAATTGCTTGGGATCAGTGATATGGCATGTTAATCAAATATCTTATTTAATGCATTCTCAGCATTTTGTTCAAAGCCATGTGAAGCTTAGTGTTTGTGGAAGGATAATATTTGAGGTGCATAACCTTTTCCAGATAGAGTAAGAGACCGACACTAAGATAATAAAATGTTTCATCGTACAATGATAGTTATTGCAGTATGCTAAGGAACCAGTTGATCAGTGCACAATGAAATTTGCAGGTAAATGTAGCACTCTGCAAAATTGCAAGCAATTTCATTTTGATTAGTACCTTGTTGGACCTCATGGATATCCTAGCTGTGATGGACAAATATCAGTTTTCTTCAGTTAGATCATTTCACATGTTTCGGCTGACTGAACAAAAAAACTTGTTTTCCCTCTAAAATAGTCATTCTATTCTGTGCAAATAACAAGTCGGATGGTAAGAAGGGGTGTACACCATTCCCCCCCAGAACTAATGTTCCCAGCACCAAGATATAATGGATCATATCGTTCATATGCCTGACACCAGGTTTCCAAAGCAACTGCTCCACTTGAAAATGTGTCACAGCAGGAGGCTTTCTGAGAGACAGCGAAAATGCTTTAGATATTTCCTCAAAGCATTCTTGAAGAGGTTAAATATTTCCACCCACTCATGGGAATCCCTGGTCTGCAACTGAATGAAACAGAGAAGGTTTATTATGGAAGGCACTGAAGATATTGAGTGATCCTATTGGGAACATATAGAGGCAAAATCAAAGTGACAGAGAAAGCTCATACCCACTCTTCAAATACCATCTGCCCCACAGGTAGTAGAGCTTCCAGGTAGGGCATTGGACTTGTCAATGCCTCAGGACACATTGAAACAGAGTGGAAGGAATTCTTCCTCAGTCCCGAGGGACTGCCTAAGATGAAGAAGTATTCTATTCCATTCTATGCTATTCTGTTCTACTCTATTTATTCATATACCATGATGATAAAACTGAGTTTCTTTTGATGTTAAAAATGGAGATCAAACAACAACGCTAGCATTTATATAGCCCCTTTAATAGAGTAAAATGATGTAAGGCACTACACAGGGGAAGTTTGACACAGTCATATGAGGAACTATTTGGCCATAAAATAAAAATGATCGAGAAGGTTGGTTTTAAAGAACCTTTTAAAGAAGAAGGCAGTTGTAGAAGGGTGGAATGACTCAAGGAGGGAATTTCAAAGTCTAAGTTAGCTGAATGCATGGCAGCCAACATTGAAGCAAGCAACAACAGAATTGGAGGAGCACATGACATTTCAGAGGGTAATTGGACTGCAAAGAGAGGGAAAGATGGCGAATTTTGTAAACAAGGTCAAGATTTTAAAAATTCAGGCATTGTCAGACGACAGGCCAATGTAGATTGTGGGCATGAGGCTGGTGTGTGAAAGGTATAAAGTGATCTCTCTAATGGGAGCTCCCCTGTTTGTTTCACCACACTTGCACATTTCTTTTTCTCTGTTTTCACACATAAGAGCCTCCCACTTTCAATTTCAAGTTATCAACCATCATCATTGTCTTTCAGCACCTTGCTTTACAAATGGCCAGGGGCAGAGCAGGGATAGTCAGTGGCCTGGAGCGAAGATGGCTTCTGGGTGGTGCCTGGTCAGACCACATGGATGTCCTTATAGAAAGACTGCAATGTCTATCTTTTTAGCTTTATTTGTTATTTTCTTAACTTATGCTTTGTATATCCGTAACGTAGTATAATTTTTTTTCTTTGTTTTCTCTATTTTTTGTACCTAAGATGGCGCGGTGTATTGGTGACATTGTACACTTTTGTTTGTTTGTAACTTGAGTACACATGACAATAAACCTAATTCTAGTTCTAATTGTTCTAACTTTCTTGCAAACATATCCTTCAGCAAGTTCTCATTTGTTGTCTTTTCTTGATATTCTTCACTAATGAGCTTTCCACCTCCTCCTCTGTTCTGTCACCTTCTTCATTCATCACGTTTTCTCTCCAATCTTCTCCAGAATCACATTTCACAACTTTCTCAGACTTTGGATGCCTGCTTCTCTCAAAGCTCTTAATGACCAATCTCAGCCTAAGTTAGGATACAGCTAAGAAACTCATCGAAACTGCCTCTGTTTCACTGATATTATACAGCAACTAGCACAAAGGGAATCTGCACAAATGGGTCTCTCGCAGTTTTCTGGTGAAATAGCAGCATTGGAGTGAAACCAAATCTGAGGACTCCTGGCCTATCATTGATCTTATTCATGATCTATTGTAGAAAATGAAAAATGCAGTAGATAAACAGATTTGGTAAAGAAACCACCAAGCATCGAGTGGAATTTGACAAAGTTTCAGGTTTGTGCACTGTAGATGTTTCTCTCAACAAGTTAAGCATACAGTTTAGCCTAAAATATGGGAATTTTTGCCTATTGAAATGGTGTCCATCGAACCACAATTTTTGTTTGGTGTGGGAATAAAAGTTTAGAGAACTAAGGCAGATAAATGGAAGCAAGGTACACATTAGCTATGGTCTAGTTTAATGGTGGAGCTAGCTTAAAGTGTAAGTAATCTCCTCCTGTTCCAATGTTGTTCTATATTGCAATAACAAATGTCCAGCAAAGTCAGCAGTGTGATGGAATACATGCCACTTGTCTGAGTGAGTGCAGCTCTAACAACGCTCAGATTGCTGAATATCACTCTGGACAAAGCAATCTGCTTATTGAACACGCCATTTATCACCTTAAACATTTGTTTCCTCCACCAACAATAGCAGCAGTATGTACCAACTCGCAAGATGCCCTGCAGTCACTCACTCCTTCAACTGCACTTTCCAAACCCATAACCTCTACCACTTAAAATGACAAGGGCAGCAGAGACACAGGATCACCACTGCCTACAAATTCCCTTCTAAAATAAACACCATCATGATATGGAGCGTTATCACTATTCCTCTAATATTGTGGGGACAAAATGCTGCAAGTGGTATGGCATTGTGGAGATACATTATAGGGACTACAGCAATTCAAGAAGGTAGCCCATCACCACCTCATCAAGGGCTATTAAGGATGGGAAGAGTATCAGTTAGCTCAGTCAGCTGGATAGCTGGCTTGCAATGCAGAGTGATGCCAACAGCATGGGTTCACGTCCCATGCTGGCTGTGGTTACCATGAAGATCTTTCCTTCTCAACCTTTCCCCTCACCTGAACCATGATAACCCTTAGGTTAAATTAATCACTAGTCATCCCTCTGTAATGACAGAGCAGCCTATGATCTGTTAGGACTATAGTGACTTTACTTCAGTTGGGATGGGCAATATCTGTTGACATTATTGGCAATGCTCTCATCCCACACAAAAAATACGAATGAGGAATGGAGAAAAGTGATACGGAGGGAAGGGTCTATTTCCCTGACAGGCTTTCACTGCAACCATTTATAATGGAAACAAGCTGTAGGTATAATATGAATGGTGTCCAAGTCTAAAAGCAATTACAGCTGGCTTATAATATGTCTTGCAAAACACATAAACGTAAGAGAGAGCTGGAATGGTACATGATAAAAGATTAAGTGATGTCAGAGAAAAGTATGAGTAATTTAAAGACACCATCTGTACCCTTTCTGGTTACATTTTTAAGAATGATTCAATGTGCTTATCAGAACTACAGATAGAAGAGTCAAGGAATAAATAGTTGCGCTTTTTCTCCCCAGCCCAGTCTAAATACCAAGTCCTCCCAAATCTGTTACAGCATGATCCACATGCTAAAGCTTTCACTGCACTGTAGCAATTATTCTCTTGGCTTCATTTTCTGGTAAGTCATTGTCACAGTCACTGTTTGTGGAATTTATACCTTACAGGAAAATGGCAGACAGACACATACCTTGAATCTATCTGCAGGACAATGATAGGGAGCTCTACCACAGAAACAGTAGAAAATCTCACCCAGTCAACTTGACATTGGTATTGTATGGAAAATCCATTATTAGGAACATGGATACAGGATTTTTAATTTTACGGTTCAACTAGCTTCACCCACACAAAGATACATTTATTCCATCAAGCTTATTATTAGTTTCAATCCTCCATTAGGAATGATTTTTAGACCATTATACGAATTTAGTCAGTGTTAGTAACTTTAAACACAATTACAGAATTGTTACAGTGGAGGAGGATGCCATCCGGCCCATTGTGTGTTTACTAGCTCTCTGAGCATTTAACTTAGTGCCAGTCTCCCACCTTTTGCCCATATTTAAATAAGCACCTTGTGAATGATTCCAACACATCGAGGTAGTGCATTCCAGGCCCTAGCTACTTGTGTGAAAAAGTTTTCTCTAACCTTGCATTTGTTTGTTTTGCAAAACATTTTTGAAAACTGTGTGCTCTGGACTTGATTAATTTACAAGCAGGGATAGTTTCACTGTATCTACACTGAGCAGGTACCCTCTTGACTTTGAAAACTTCCACCAAATCCCATCTCCAAGGAAAACAGTTCCAATTTGTCCAATCTTTCCTCACAACTAAAGTGTCACAAATCTGTAACTATTCTCATAAACATCTTCTGCAAATGCATTCAAATCCTTCCTAGACCTGCACTCATTTCTCCAGCTGATATCTAACCAGTGTCCTATATAAGTTCATCAAAATTTTCCAGCTCTTGTGCCCTATGCCCCTATTAATAAAGCCTAGCATACTATATGCTTTATCAACAGCAATCTCTACCTTTAATGATATATGCACCTAAATCTCTCTGCTTTGGCACACCTTTTAGAATAGTACCCTTCATTTTATAACATCTCTCCATGTCCTGCCAACCATCACCATCATCATAGCATCTCTCCAAAACACCGGCAGTACAATTTGGAAATACAGACTTGCATTGCATGGAGCACTGACGACTAGTGTCGAAAGGCTGCAGAAGGGGTACTTTGTGTACATGGGCATACACCCAGCTCATGGATTGCACCAACCTGCATCTCAGGGCTGCTGGCTTGTCCTCTTGGCGCTTGCTTACTTGCCTACCTGGATGCTCGCACCATTCATGCCTTGCATATTGGCTGAACCACACAAGCAGGGAGCTTGCCTCATTCATCGTCAGTCCCCAGTTGTATCTCTTGCTGTGCAGCAGTGTGCTAGCGTGAGTGAGTCTCCCCAGCAGACCCTGTGAGTGCTACACCTGGCTCTACAAGGCAGCCATCAACCTGTCATGGTGACAGACAGGTGATCATATGGCTCACAGCCTCTGGCCAATGCGGGCCATTTTCCTCCCGCATCCCTGTCTGCTGCTCCTGTCCCTCCCTGTGCATGGGGGTGAAGCCCCCGACTGCCGGAGGGCTGAGCGGGTGCCCGGTCCCTGACAGTCCTCCAAGTGCCAGCGCCTGGTCCGTTCCTTCCTTGGGCATCTGTGGACTGTCATAATGAGGGGCTCACCAGCATATGTACCCACTGTCTCAACATTCACATTGAGGTGCCAGGATCTGGCTTGGTGGGGGGGGTGTGGGGTCCTCTGAGGAGTTGGTACTCTTGTCCTGAAAGGTCAAGATGGTGGCTTCTCGTGAGCAGGCCATTCCTCTACAGATATCATGCATACCCAATTAATAGCTGCAAAAAAGAGTGGAGGGAAGGAGTCATGGCCAACAGCTGGAAGAAATGTGTAATGATTGACACCAACAGTGGGGTTACTGGGAAAGTTGTAGCGAATTGAGGAGTGTGACTTGCTCGGTTGATGGGACATGGATGTCTCAGTATCCCTGCAAGAGCGGTCCCTGTCTACTCCTGTGAGGGCCAGCATTTTATCTCACAGCCAGTGAGGAGCTAAACATCAGGCAATTCCCCCTTCAACCCTCACTCACCTATCTGGCCTCACTCTGCCCTCCTATGGACTATCCACTCCAACGATGTCAGAAGGTGAGGGATTGAGAGAAATGAAAGTGATGGTGAGGTGTTCTGAGGGAGTGAAGAGACAGCACAGAGGCCACACTGGGTTCATGGTGGTGGTGGGGAGGGTGCGTGCGAGGGTAGTGAAGGAACCAGTCACAGGCAATAGGGAGAGTGGCAGTACCTGAGCCTCAGTTGGAGGGGCTGCAGTAGCAGAGATGGAGTGAGTGTTGAGATAGCTGAGAGAAAAGTGTGGCTGTGCAAGACAATTGGGCTTCTTGCACCATTGCTGGCTAATCCTCCATACCGCGGATATGGCACTGACCCAGGTGGGGATGGCAGACCAAGTTGGTGGCTTCTCCCTCTGCCAGTCCTCCAGGAAGATGACTCCTCTCCTTTACACCACCTCACCCCCCAGGGCCTCTTGTTCCCCTTTGGAGAATCACGGTACCATCTTCCCCTTTCTCCTCCATCTTTTTTTTAACATCATTTGTGGGATTTGAGCGTCACTGGTTGGTCAGCATTTATTGCCCGTCCCTAGTTGCCCCTGAGAAGGTGGTGGTGAGCTGCCTGGTCAGGTCCACCTGACCCACAATGCCCGTAAGGAGGGAATTCCAGCATTTTTGACCCAGTGAAAGTGAAGGAATGATAATATATTTCCAAGTCAGGATGATGAGTGGCTAGGAGGGGAACTTGCAGGGGATGACGACCAACCTTCAGGCTCTGTCCTTGACTGAGCAGAGCATCTTCAGAATGCCAGAGCTCACCAGTGGCCTTTTTGAATGGCACCAGAGCAAAGGATGCCAGTCTTTCAGTGGGTATCTGCAGACTGGTGAGTTATTTTGGGAACAGTGCACAGTAGGCAGGGGTCAGAATCAGATGTGAGACTTTGCAGAGCCATAGTAGGTAATTAATGTGTCACCTTTGGTAAGATACATCAAGAGGATACGGTAGGCCTCTCAGTAAAAGACTCCAAAAAGACTCATTGCAATTCGGAATTAGCAAATAAAAAGTAAGATCAAGCACAAAATGTTAATTATAGCAGAGAAATTAATTTACCTCAGTACAAATCTAGCTACCAATCTCAGAATCCTTATTAAGAATTATAGAGAGGTTTTTGTGGGATTTGCAGCATTAACTATGAGTTTACAACTTTTATAATGAAGATGTGATACTATTTTATTATAGGAATTAATCCTGGATTACATTATGGTAATGGTTACAGTCTTATAAAATGTAGAGCTATTAAAACAGTCGGATCATCAGAAATATGTGTTGGAGTAATAAATCTGCCAACGAGAAACCATAAAGTACAAATCTACTTAAAAGTGTACAATGTATTCAAATACACATAAAACACGGACAGGAAATTCAAACAAATGACATGATAAGATAATAAACACAATCACAGAATAAATCAGCATTTTGTCTTGCTTCAGATTAACAGATAGGTGTTCCTCATTCCTTTTGGCTCATTCCTTTTGGATTTGCTCCCTTTATTTCTGCTGTTATTTTTTTTTTATTCCAGTTTTGTAATCAAGTGTGTAACCAAGGTGGCACTGGTTATGTCAATGGAGGCAGGATAGCACTGAAGAGCGGCAACTTTCGTTCCGATGGCAGTGCAGCCAAGGGGACTCCAGACTCATGGCCCATGGTGGAGAACTTAACAAGAAGGACTCTAAAGTTTGACACTTCCTTTGTTTCTTCATTTTTCTGCCTTTATATTCTATGCTTTGGTTTATTTTTCTGTTTTTTAAAATGGCTCAGGAGAGTGGTGACACTATACAGCACTTTTCATTATATTATGAAACAAGATACATGTTACAATAAATAAACTGAATCAAATAAGATCAAAGAGATGTGTTTTTAGATCATGACTCTATTATGTCAAAGAAGATAGGTCTGCAACCGTGCTTGTGTATGAGAGAATGTGTGTGTGTGCATGTGTATATGTGTCCATGTGTATGTGTGTGTGTGTACGTGTGTACATGTGTGTTGGGAGTGTGTGCGCACTGTGTGTGCCTATGTTTGCATGTGTGTGTGTACATGTGTGTGTCTGTGTACGTGTGTGCGTGTGTGTGTCTATCTGTTTCTCTTTCTGGGTGCACGCGTCTTGGAGGGGTTGTAGGTGGTGGTGCTCCTGTATATATGCTGTTCATGTAATTCTAGGCGATAGAGTCCTGTTGGAGGAGCCTTCAGTTAATTACTGAATTCCTTATGATTAGCAGCGGCAGTTTAAAGGAAAGAAAATCTTTTTTTTTAGTTCTAATGTGTTCAACTGACTGGATCACTAAGGAGGACATTTTCTGAAGGCATTGAATAAGACATGTGTTCTACATGATCAGGCTTTACAATTTTGGAAGCTCTTATTGAATTATAGAGCTGGCTTGAGGAACCATTGGTCTACTCCTGCCTCTAGATAGCCACGGTTGCTGGCAAAAATGCAACCTGCTCCTGACAGCTTCCCATCGGGCTACCTGTTGATTGCCATGTTCGGATGGGCAATGGTGTGACTGTGCCTCACATCTTGATGCAACCTCGCTGTAGAAGGGACACCTCCCTCCCCAGAAGCCTTGAAGCCATCACCAATCACCTTAAGGAGTGTGTCGAGGAGATTGCCCAGAGAGAGGGGATCTAACTCGCTCAACGATAGTAAGAACTGCCGATGCTGGAGTCAGAGATAACACAGTGTGGAGTTGGAGGAACCCAATTGTCTCAATGTGGATTTTACCAGTTTCAAAATCTCCCCACTCTCGGCCTCACCCCATGACCAACCCTCTCTCTTATCCCCGCCTCCTTGACCTGACACAACCTGTCCATCTTCTCTCCTTACCTATCCACCCACACTTCACTGACCAATCCCCACCACTGCCTACCTGCACTCACCTATCACCAACCCACCAACCTTCCCCAGCCCCAACCCTCCTCTCTCTATTTATTTCAGAGCTCCCTTCACCCTCCCCCATTTCTGAAGAAGGGTCCCAAGTCGAAACGTCAACTTTCCTGCTCCTCTGATGCTGCCTGGCCTGCTGTGTTCCTCCAGCTCCACACTGTGTTATATCAGAGAGAGGGGATGTTGTTCACAGAGGGAGGAGGAGGGTAATGACTGTAAATGCAAATCTTCACCCACCTAAACTTGAGAGAAAACACTCCTGTTCAACATCAGCCAGGTCCAGACTTGACTGAAGAAAGCATGACTGTGCTGCACCACGTTCTACAATGGAACTGAAGCAGCAGAGCCGGGCTTGGACAGCACTGCTAGTAGATTATTCCTTGCTCTTCTGCATTACTGACCCAGACTCGATGATATAATAATCATTCTTAGCCATGTGTTCACCCACAAGTACTTGATCCACTGGGTCCTCCCCATTTCACAGCACCAGATCCAGTGAAGCGGATTTGTGTCGAGAACTTACCGGTTGAGAAATATCTCCTGGGCACATTTCAGAAATTCCTGCTCATCCTTTACCCTTTCCACTCGCATTATCCTTAACAACGTTTAGCTTAAGTCTCTCTACAACACCAATTTACAACTTGGGATGTCTCTGATTCCCCAACAGATTTGTTCATCCTCCTGTCTCTCACTGTTTGGTGGCCCCCAGTGGCAAAATCATTCCTTTTTTGCAGGAGGTTTCCAAAAGCAGATGTTTTGGGAAAGGGGCTGATGCAGCATATATCCTGGAAGCAGAAAATGGCAGTCGTTGAGATTCGGAATATTTGGATTCAGAATCTCTGTTCAGTGTCCATGGTTGGGAACAGCCTAGTGCAACAGGAAAGGGTTTGAATCACTGAATGAACAATGGAACTTTTGGAAATCTGATTGGGGTATATAAGGTGCTCAAGGGGATTGACAAAATGGACATTGAGAGGATGTTTCCTCATGTGTCATCTTCCAAACCCATGGCCACCTAGAAGGACAAAGGCAGCAGATACATGGGAACATCACCAGCTGCAAGTTCCCCTCCAAGCCACTCACCATCCTGACTTGGGAATATATCGCTGCCCCTTCACTGTCACTGGGTCAAAATCATAGAATTCCCTCCCTAATGGCATTTTGGGTCAACCTACAGCAGGTGGACTGCAGCGGTTCAAGAAGGCAGCTCACCACCACCTTCTCAAGGGCAACTAGGGATGGGGAAGAAATACTGGCCAGCCAGTGATGTACGTATCTCACAAGTGAATAGTAAAAAAAAAATTAGGGCAATATAGAACAAGGGATCATAGTTTTAGGCGTAAAGAGTGGCAGCTTTAAAAGTGAGATGAGGAGGAATTACCTCTCTCAAAGGGTCATGAATCTGTGGCATTCACCTCCTTCAGAGTGGGGTGGACATTGGGACGCTGAATAAGTTTAGGGAGGAGATAGACAGATTTCCACTTGGTTACAATTAAATGGTTTTGGGGTGCAGGCAGGAAAGTCAAGTTGAAGTTAACATCAGCCATGATTGTATTAAATGGTGGAACAGACTTGAAGGAGTTGAATTGTCTATTCCCGCTCCTAGTTCTTATGCTCTTGAGCCAAAGACAATGGCTTCAAGCTTTCAAATGGTTATGGGAGGAAATTGAAACTCCTGTAAGACTGGACAGTCAAACAGTTAGTTTTGGGATCTCCCCTCCCCCTACCGCATCCCAAAACCAGTCCAGCTCGTCCCTGCCTCCCTAACCTGTTCTTCCTCCCACCTATCCCCTCCTCCCACCTCAAGCCGCACCTCCATCTCCTACCGACCAACCTCATCCCGCCCCCTTGACCTGTCCGTCCTCCCTGGACTGACCTATCCCCTTCCTAACTCCCTACCTACACTCACCTTTACTGGCTCCATCCCCACCTCTTCGACCTGTTTGTTTCCTCTCCACCTATCCTCTCCTCTATCCCTCTTCTATCTGCCTCCCACTCTCTCCCTATTTATTTCAAAACCCCCTTCCCCTCCCCCTTTTCTGATGAAGGGTCTAGGCCCGAAACGTCAGCCTCTCTGCTCCTATGATGCTGCTTGGCCTGCTGTGTTCATCCAGCCCTGCACCTTGTTGTCTCGGATTCTCCAGCATCTGCAGTTCCTACTAACTCTGATAAAATTCTGAACTCAAGTTTTCAAATTATGGATGTAGCATTTTTGTTCATTTGATTGCAACTACTTTCATGGTGCCATTTCTGTTCATAAAACAGTTATTGGGATGGAAATGATTTTGAGGGCTGTGGTTAAGAAATTAGATTATGCGTTTGAAGAAGTTTAACAAAGCATTGTTCAAAAGCAGGGTATAACAAGTGATTAGAACCTACAAATGGAAGCTTCCTTAGTTTGATCCTTGCTTGTAGACTACATTAATTGTCAACAGTAAGTTAGACTATTGTGTGTAATTATAACCAGCCATCTCATATCACTTCCTTTAGCAGAAGAGAAAAAAGAATTTGGTGTTCACCGTACACCACTGACTGACTGTATCAGAGAAAAAAAACATCAGGAATCATACCTTAATTTACACCCATTTTACATTTCTTTTTCTCTTTCACCACCACTAACAGCACTTTTTTCTTTTGCATTGGACCTCAACACCATCTGTCTCCTTCCTCCTCCTCTGCCTCTGTCAAAAATATAAAAATAAAATTTCTGAAGAGCCATACCAGACTCGAAGCATGAGCTCTGTTTCTCCATAGATGCTGCCAGACGTGCTGAGATTCTCCAGCATTCTCTGTTTTTATTTCAGATTTCCAAAAACCGTAGTATTTGGTCTTTATTATTGTACTGTTGCCATTCAGTAAATGTACCTGAGACCCAAACTTACTTAAGGGTTTCCACATATGCTTCCAATGTCAAAAACCATTGGTGGAGGGCAGTTTCAGGTCCTCCCTTTCAATTTTATGCATCTCCTGAACTTCACGCAGAGTTAAGGTCACATCCAACAAACTTTATGTGAATGTGCCTCAGGGGTGTCATGCTTAATGAGTTCAAGCTAATTCCAGAAGGAGTTCTCTCTTGATATCAGCAAGTGCCGCTGATATCATCTCCTTCTTCAGTCTGAAGCATGTGAGCTCTATGGCCCTGCTCTATTACAGTGATCGTGGTGGCTCAGGAATTAGGTTCAGTCAATGACCACACCAGACCTTGTGAGATCAGCTCACGAGCAGAAATAAGTGGGTCCTTGAGTCAGTATGGGTGTATCCTGTTGGATTAGCAGCAAAATATATGGCAATGGCACTGCCACATTCCTTACAAGCTAATAGGACTATATGGAAAATGATTAGGAAGGTGGTATTTTTACAAGAGAAGAATTTAAAGCTTTATTGCAGAAATTTTCCAGGAAATCCTTGACCCTGACCCTAGAAGCCCCAATGAGCCTGTTTCTGTCAGATAATTGACCAGAATGCTGTTATGTTTTGTCACTCCAAGCATTCAAGGTGGTGGATAGAATTTGTTAATGTCATAATTGGAACAAAGGCAGAGAAGAAACAAAATCTGCGCTAATAGCCGCACCTGCCATTTATCCTCAAATAAAAGGAAAATGCTGAAAACGTGAAAAAAACACAGCAAATGTGGAGAAACTCATCAGGTGTGGAAGCATCTATTAAGAGAGGAACAGATTTAACATTTCAAGTCTGGTTCGACGCTTCTTCATTTCATTTGCCCTTCATGGAAAATATTAGTTTGAGCTATTTCCAACAATTGTATTGTTCCTATGGAATTGAACCTATGGCATTCTTCCCTGACGAATTTTGCCCTTTTCTTGTTCTCTTGTGGGACATGAGTGTCACTGGCTGAGACTGCATTTATTGCCCGTCCCTAGGTCCACTTGAGAAGGTGGGACCGAGCTGCCTTGTTGGACAGCTGTAGTCCATGAGTTTTGGGCATCGCATGTCTGTGCTGCACTCCTAAGGCTGCTCTATTTAGCCGGACTGTCCCCATATGAAATAAAAACATGCTAGAGAAACTCAGGAGGTCTGGCAGTACCGGTGGAGGGAGAGGCAGAAATTCTCATTCGCAAAGCGAAGAAAAGGTATTTTGAATATGGTGTGAAGAAGACTTTTTGAGTTTCTCTAGCACCTTTTTTTTAGTCAGATCTCCAGCATCTGCAGTACTTTCCTTT
Organism: Rhincodon typus; assembly: GCF_021869965.1. Classification (NCBI taxonomy): domain Eukaryota; kingdom Metazoa; phylum Chordata; class Chondrichthyes; order Orectolobiformes; family Rhincodontidae; genus Rhincodon; species Rhincodon typus. The sequence continues at coordinate 15,196 of NW_025966839.1, read as the reverse complement.
TATTTTGATTGTTCCTACTCTGAGACTGCTGCAACTCTCTCTTTCCCTTCTCTAACAGTACCTGACTCTCAGGAGCTCCAATAACACTCTTATTTATGTACTAATCTGCAGAAAACTAACTATAGCTCTCCAGTGCAGTTCTTTCATGTCTCTCTTCTCAAAGTCTCCATAGCATGTTCCTATTGATGTCAAACTTTCATCATTAAGGGACACTGGGCTTGAAATGTTAACTCTGTTTCTCTCTCCACGGATGCTGCCAGGCCTGCTGAGTTTCTCCAGCACTTTCTGTTTCCAATCGTATTTAGTATTACTAATATGTTCATTTTCAATATATTACAAATACTATCCCAGATAAATGTTGGGCATCAGTAAATGTCATTGAATGTGAAACACTGCTCTCTGACCATCAGATTCATAGAGCAATGCAATACATAGGCCTTACTGGCTGTTACCTGCACTGACCTTTGTCAGTTTGTTTTTTCGATGTGAAACATAAGCATTTTTTTAGACAACTTACCTTTCAACTCTTGCCATTATTATTTCCTGTTTCTGTAACCATGGCTACAGACTGGTCTCTTTTAATGAGAGCTGCTGGTCTGATGTATAGATTTAGAAAGGAACTTCCTGGCTAATTTAAATCCGCGAGAAATTGTTTCAGTTCCTTTTTATTGGCAGTGGGTCAGCCAAAGCTTTTTTATTTGATGTTGCTTCAAACCCTCATTTGTGGCCCTCATCTTTGATGAAAGTGAATTGATTTACACTGAACTCATTCCTGAACTTCAAATTGCTCTTCCTGCACCTTACGATGACTAATCTGAAATCATAATCTATAATCATTATAATGGTGATAGACAAAGGAGGGAACTGGAGATTTTTACCTAAACACTGAGATAGTATTATCTTTGAAGGGTAAGGAAGATGTGCGAGTACAACCTTGTGGCAACACAGCACGATTTTTAAAGTCCTATAAATGCGTCAAAGTTTCAAGACACTTCAACAAACTGAGATTTAAAGTTTTCTCTCATGAAAGCAATGTGCAATATTAACCAGTCTGGCTATCTTAAAGTCATTGAGATCTACAGCACAGAAAATGGCCCTTCAGCCCATCGGATCTGCACAAGTAAAAAACAAGCACTTAATTATTCTAATCCCATTTTGCAAAACTTGACCATAGCCCTCTGTGACTTGGTATCACAAGGGTACATCTAAATACATCTAAAATGTTATGAGGTCTTCTCCCTCTACCACCCTCACTGTAAGGATGTTAGGGGGAAAAACTCTCGTAACATTTTAGAAGTTCCAGATTCCCCCACCAACCTAATATTTTCCTCACACCTCCTCTAAACCTTTTGTCCTTTGCCTTAAATCTATGCCCCGGTCATTGATCCTTCAAGCTAAGTGGGAAAATTCCTTCCTGTTTACCATGTCTATGCCTATCACGATTTAATGCATCTCAGTGATGCCCTCCCTCCTCTGCTCCAAGGAAAACAACCCTAGTCTATCCAATCTCTAAACTTCTTTTATTCTTACTTTACAATTCATTTTTTCCTTTAGTCAATGATTTGGTTTAAAGTTCTTTTTGAAGAAAGTTAACATTACTATCATACGTTTAATGATTGAAGTGCTTCTAAACCAACAGTGTGCACCGAATTTACATTTGTTAGGGGAGAAGAGACCATTTTATATGAAGTTCATCTAAATCAACCAGAGACAAAAAGTGGTCTAAGGATTCACATTCAGAAGTCATTAAACATAACAAAACAAGTTAACAAGCCTTATGATGCAAACAAATCACAAGTTCAATTCTCAAGGAATAGAACTAAAAAAAACTGGAAAATTATATTAACTTCTATGTAGAATTATCAGATGTGTTGTACATAGTTCTGTTCCCCATATTACAAAAACCAATTAAGATGTTTAAAATTACTAAAAGATTCGGTAGAGTAAAGGCGGAAAATAATTGCATCCACTTGTGAGAATCCATCATCACGGTCACAAATGTATGGTAGTCAGTAATAGCTCTGACAAGAATTTCAGGAGAAACCTCATTACCCATTGAGAGTAGAATGAAGATTTTTGTACCTCAAGGAGTGATTGAGCATGACTTAGATACATTTAAGTAGAGGTTGTATAAACATATGAGGGAGAAAGAAATAGAAGGATATGCTGAGAGCATTAGACAAAACAGAATGGCAGGGTGTTTATGTGGAGCATAAACACTGCTACAGTCCATCCCAGCCAAATGTTTAGTTGAAAGAAGATCTGAAACAAAGTCATACTGAACTTGAAATGTTAACTCTGTTTCTCTCTCCACAGATGTTGCTGGACCTGCTGAGTTTCTCCAGCATTCTTTGTATTGGTTAGGTTACATGTTGTATATTGAAAAGTACAAATGATGAGTCAAGATCAAAGGTAGTCTTTGGGGGAAGTGCAGTAGAGTAAGGGGCTAGGGAAATGATTGTCACAGATTCAGTCCCAAATGTAAAGCCATAAAATCAGTTATTTTTGCATTTCCTTTATGAATTATTATATTCAAATTATAGGGAGTCACCAATAAAAACTTGTCTTAATATAGTTACACCCTCCTGCCATTGATGGTGCTGCAGTGCTTCTACTAATCGAGGGATGTGGTGAGAATGTGGCACCCTGGGAAATCCCATTATAACTGCAGAAATAGTCACTTATAATGAATATAGACAACAGAGACTGAATACAGAAGCAACAGTCTGAATCTTACTAGCTGCTAGGTGGTAAGATTTAAACTGAAATGGGAGAGTTAATAAATTCTTTATTCATTCACAGGATGAGGGTATCGCTGGCTAGGCAGCATTTATTGCCCATCCCTAAGTGCTCAGAGGGCAGTTAAGAGTCAAACATATTGCTGTGGGTCTGGAGTCACATGTAGGCCAGACCAGGTAAGGATGGCAGTTTCCTTCCCTAAAGGGCATTATTGAACCAGATGAGTTTTTCCTGACAATCGATTCGTAGTCATCATTAGATTCCTAATTCCAGGTATTTATTGAATTCAAATTCCACCATCTGCTGTGGCAGGATTCGAACCCTGGTCCCCAGACCGTTATCTGGGTCTCTGGATTAACAGTCCAGCAATAATACCACTACGCCATCACTTCCCCATGGCAGGATAGCTTGATGTCCCTGTGTTATGACTAGGGATGTTCCCCAGCAACAGGCAGATCGTCTTCCCACTGTGTCAAGGCAGAAAGCTGATGTTCATAATGAAAGGGTTCATTAAGGTTCACATGATGGCATTTTGTTGATAGGCATGGAATAGAACCCCAATGTGTGGAGAGGTCACCAGCTTTGAGAACGCAGCTTCCTGTCATAACCTTGAGTGGAGGAATGTCACAGCGGGCTCCCCATCATCCCAAGAGAGAGCCGGGGAAAGGAAATGCTGCAGCCTTAAGAAAGCCGCTCTCATGAGGTTTATGGTCCTGAGCCCTTTCAGGTTTAAATTCATTCAGACAATGCCTTGAATTTGAGGGCAGTGTCAGCCTCTATCAGTGGGGCTGCTGAGGCTTCAGAACCACTGGACCTCTGATTGACTGTAGCCACATTGAGAGATGCCCTGCCTTCCTTAAATGGATAGACAAGGCACCAGGTGGCCAATTCAGAAGGCCACCCATTGTAAAGTCACTAAACTGGTTTCCCAAGCGTAATGTCCCAGTGCACACTATAAGACTTTTAGATACAAAGGTGAATACAAAGTGATGAGAAAAAGTCTTGGAAAAGTTCCGTAATGGTTTGGATAGATTGGAGCAACACCAAAGTGACTCAGATGGAATCAATTAGAATGGTTTTACCTTTAATTATTTCCTCTCACAGAATTGTTTCCAACATGTGGATCAAAAACATTCTCCTGTTTTTGCATTTGCATCAATTAAGGAAGTAGGGGAAGTTTTCCAGTGACCCATCCTTCACAGTAAAATAAGTGGGGGATTCACCAGCTTTTTTGTTTCCTGTACAAGTCAGGTTCCCAGGCTCTCCCACAGCAGGCAAAAGCAATATCCAGACAACTTCCCAGCTCTTGGAGGCAGAAGTTTGGCTGATGAACTTCTCTGGCATCTGCAATTAAAGTACAGAGGCCAGCAAAAAAACATCTGCTCTGCCGGAAAGTCTTTATACCCAGAGGGATCTCCCATACTGAGATGAGGAGAAATTTCTTTACCCAGGGAATTGTGAACCTGCTAACAAAGCAGCTGAAGCCAAAATACGATTTCAGGAAGGAGTTGGATATTGCACATGGGACTAAAGGGATCAAAGACTACAGAGGAAAAGCAGGAACAGGCTGTTGAGTCAGGCAACCAGCCATAGGTACGGAAGTAGGCCATTCCGCTTCTTCAGCTGACTCTACCATTCAATGGTATCAAGGCTGATTTGTGGCAGAGAGCCATATACCTGCCTTGGCCCATATCCCTTAAATTAAAGAACTGATCATTGAGTTCAGAAAGAAAGGAGGAGAACACGCCCCTATCAACATCAACGAAACTGAGGTTAAGAGGGTGAAGAGCATCAAGTTCCTCAGAGTGACAATAACTGACAACCTGTCCTGGACTCCCCACGTAGATGCAACAGTCAAGAGAACACCACGACGCCACTTCTTCCTTAGGCAGCTCAGGAAATTCAGCATGTCCGTAAGAACCCTCACCATCTTTTACAGATGCACCATTGAAAGCACACTGTCCGGGTCCATAATGGCCTGGTACAGCAACTGCTCTGCCCAGGACCGTAAGAAACTACAGAAGGTGGTGTGCACAGCCCAGACCATCACGGAAGCCAACTTTCCATCCATTAACTCCATTTACCCGGCTCGCTGCTGCGGGAAGGCTGCCAACATCATCAAAGACCCATCGTAATGATCTCCTACAACCTCTTCCATCAGGCAGAAGGTACAGAAGCCTGAACACACACACAAGCAGGTTCAGAAACAGCTTCTTCCCAGCCGTTATTAGACTGATGAATGGACTCTTTAGCCTCAAATAGTGACGGAGCTTGCTAACGTTGATCTCGCCTAGCGCATGCCCTGTGCAATGCAACCTGTATGCCTCTCAGACTTTTTTGATCTGCACATCCTTTGCTTACTATGATCTAGGATAATAAGTCGGCACAACATCATGGGCCGAGGGGCCTGTACTGTGCTGTACTGTTCTATGTTCTATGTTCTATCTACCTGTACCACTTCTAAACAAGGTTTTTCATGGCAATAAATGAATCAATCAAATTAATCAATAAATCAATCAATGAATAATACCTCTGTTTCACACTAACAAGTGAACTAGCATCATGTGCCATATATGAAAGAGAGTTCTGAACACTTTCCATCCTTTGTGTATAGATCATTTTGAATAGTGCAGCAGGCTCAAAGGCCCAAATAGCCTACACCTGCCCCTTTTCTTCTGTTTCTATCTTGAAAAATTGTGACTTTGGAACTTCAAAATCAGAGTTCATATGAGACAGAATTGTAATTTGAAATTGCTGATGGGTCTTTGTCAATTCTAGTTCAAAAAAGAGTTGGCTTTGGAGGAAGCTATTCAAATTTTACTGGAAGCAGAAACTAGAAAAAAATTATAGAAAATCCTGAGAAATACCTTATCTTAGGAAAACAAAAGAACCTATCCCAAAGATACCTGTGGGAAACTAACACAAAAGGTAGGCAAAATGACATTACAGTCAGGGGTCCATGCTGAGGAACAAAAGAAACCTCACAGGCACACACAATGCCCAGTTATGCCATAAAAATATTACATCTGTAAGGCTATAAGTCCTTTCCAAAAGATGTGCAGATGTAGGACATAGTCTCATAGCAGCAAAAAGCTAAATGCTTATTTCATCAAAAATGTTAATGCTGCAGAACCTCCATCACTAGAAAAAAGTGCTGAGATTCCTAGGGCAAAATGGGTGACTCAAATAACTGACATTTCACATCAAACGAGGAATCTTTACATTTAAGCTTGATACAGGGGTAAATGCCATGCCTTCAGAGATCAAAAAGCATGACTGATGGAACAGTATTACTGCCTACAGAGATAAAACTACAAAGTGCAGGTAGAACAGACCTCAACAGTGAATGTATCACTGCAACACAAAGACCAAAGCAGTTAAAAATGTATATATAATTCATAGCTGATACTTCTGACTTTTGGGACTGCAAGCATGTCTTAAACCTGACATCCTTGCAGTGACAGAAAGAGTTCAACTAGTTCCAAGGGAACAACTGTTCTGGAAACAAATTATTGTCAACTAACCAGTAGAAGATTTCACTGGGCATCTTAGATTCATGGTAGAACCTAAAAAGAAGAAACAAATGACATTATCTATGTTTGCATGAGAGAAATCTTTCATGCTATTCAAATGTAGGAACTCTGTGCCTATACAGGAATGGTGAAAATGTTTTCCACTTGCATTGTCAAAGAGGAATTTTCAAACGAAAAAAAAAACTGCAAACTTTGAAGAAGAAGCAAATAGTGAGAACAGGAATGAGCAGGACAACCAGTTATGGACCAGATCAAGCCCCCTCAAAATAAATTAAGAAGATAGTCTGGACCCTAGTTTTTTTTCTTATTTTAAAGGTAAATGTAAGGCATTGCATTCCAGATGCAATTCGATTGGTCAAACTACTCAACATTAATCAAGACAGATTTTATTTTTATACTTCAGTTAAAAATACAGGCAAAATAAAAATAAAAGAAAAGAATTTGTTTAATTGTAACTATTAAAATGCTAAACAAAATAATAGATATATTAACTACTGCTAATTAACTATTCCAATATAATGGTTAACAGTGACAGGTCTTGCTTCATAATAAAGTGAGTCAGTGTAGCAATGGGAGATTTTATCTGATCACCTGTGCCTTAGTTCAATAGTAAGTACTGTGAAGTGACTTATCTCACCAAAGCTTAAACCACATCTTAAAATTTAAAATCATTTAAAGATTCTTCGGTTGATTTATGATCTTCAAAGTGTAAAATTGCTTGTTGTCCTAATATTTACGGCTTGAGGAATCTTAGTCACATCTAGGTACACAAGGGAAATTGTTACAAGGTGTTCACTGTTTTGGACAGAAAAATACATTTCTGGCTCATTTTGCTTCAAGATAAAAGCAGATAATGCTGCTCAATATTTTTTCATAGATTTAGAATCGAGTGATATCAGGAGTTTATGTTAGATCTCAGCAGGCTTTTCATATTTCTTAATGCTGCATGAAAGATGGTTCCATATTGATTGTTTTCTGATTTCTAAGGAACTTCTTTTTTAAAAAATGACAAACTGTCTGTGTAGTATGAATCTGCCAGGTTTCACCTCATGGTAAGTTCAAGGTTAGATAATAAACTTCAAGATGGAGAATTAACCATTTAAGGTGCGAGGCCAGATTTTAACCCTTTCTGCACAGTGGGAATAGGGCGGGTGATATAACAGGGTGGAAGCTTCAAACTGCACTCCCGAGAAACTCACCACAATTTTCACTTTTGTTTAATGTCAGCAGGATCAGGACCTGGTCAATGATCAGAAGTCAGGTTCTGGTCATATTGCTCGAGCTAAAGCATGTTTCATCAGACACAAACACAGAGTGCTGGAGAAACTTAGCAGGTCTGACAGCATTTATGGAGAGACAAAGAGAGTCAATGCTTTAAATCTGGTATGACTTCTTCAGAACTGGAGAAGTCTGAATCACGAGAACTATTAACATGGGTTTAATTAAGGAGGGAGTCAATGGAGATTTGGGATGCAGACAGGTAAGTGGACAAAGAGATCAGCCATGATCTTATTGAATTTTAGAGCAGGCCTGAGAAGATAAATGGCCTTTCTCTAATTCCTATGAGTAGGATGATACTGTTTTGACATGCAGGAGGATCAGCAACAATTAAGACAGGTTTCAGGTAATTAGCGAAGGAGGGAATGCACTTACACAGCAAGTTATTATGATCTGGGGTGCTGAAGTAACTGCACAGAGGCTGGTATCCCGTCATCAAATTATCCTTTATTTACAAATGCACCGTACACTAACTGTGTCCAGCCAGCTCGGAGTCAGTCCCTGAAGTTAAGAGACTCTCTAAATCCTCTATGTATATCTTCCAGCCACGGCTCCCTGGTTGTCCAATGTTAACAACTCCATTCAAGGATCTCACCGGGTTCCAATCACCACAGATGCATTGCCTCTTTCAAATATTAGTTGTCAAAAGAGAATTAGATAGGTACTTTAAATAGGGAAAAAATGTAGTACTGCTGGGAATGAACAGTAGCGTAGAAGTAATTGTATAGAACTTTGACAGCACCAAAACAGACAGGACGGGTTCAATGGCTTTTTTGTGTGCTACAAGATTCTGATTCTGCAGTGGTTGAAACACTAAATATTTGAACAAGGTTTAACTGTGAAGAAAGGCTTTTTTTTTATAAAGGCATATTTATAATGGATTTACCTTTCTCTTTACTGTTAGTAATTGATCCCACAATTGATATATAGGGATCAAGTTCTTTTAAGCTGGAGGATTCATGCAGAAAAAAAAAGTATATACATATAAGTGAAGGCTTTGCAACTTTCTAGAAATTACAGAAAAAAATCTATTGGACAGTAAGCTCCCATAATCGGGTGGCTTTACATTGGAATAAAAAACAAAGATCCCCAGAAAAGGAACACTTTGCAACCGTTGGGAATCTAACAGGCTTTGAAACATAAAAGTGAAACCTGTACATGGAGCAAACCTATCCTAAACAGAATTTGCTGGTGTCAAGATTGCTGAGAGGTGAAATAACTAGTGGTTCAATCCAGACCTTTCTAAAACTTGATTACACTCGCTGAAATGTTGGAAGGGAAGTGTGCATCACATTTTTTTGGAGATTTAACAGAATCACAGAATTGTTACAGTGGAGAAGGTGGCCATTTGGCCCATCATGCCTGCACTGGTGCTTTGAGAATTTTGACTTTGTGCCAAACTATTGTCCTTTTCCTTTTAGGTAATCATCCAATGCCCTCCTGATTGCTTCAATTGAAATGAAACATTTTCAGACAGTGCATGCCAAATCCTAACTGGTGGTAAGTGAAAAAGATTTTTCCTTAATGGTGCCATTCGAGACTCCCTTGTAAAAATATTCCTGTAGAATGAAATGCTCAATGGAAACAATCAAAGAGCAAGGGGCTGGGAGATGTTAATGTCAATTCAGGGTTGCAAATTTCAGCTCTGTGGGACCATCTGTGTTGGTGCTGTGGAAACCCAAAGAGGTTAATCCATCAGCATACAGCTTCTGGCAACTTTCTGTGAGGCTCATTGCAATTTGAAGGTGCAATGCGGGAGGCGATGGTCTCTTGGCATTATTGCTGGACTGTTAATCCAGAGACCCTGGCGATATTCCAGGGACCTGGGTTTAAATCCCACCATGGCAGATGGTGGAATTTGAATTTAATAAAAATCTGGAATTAAGAGTCTAATGATGACAATGAAACCATCGACAAGGGAAGCACTCATCTGGTTTGCTGAGGTCCTTTAGGGAAGAAAAATGCCATCCTTACTTGGTCTGACCAACATGTGACTCCAGACCCACAGTAATGTGAGTCTTACTGCTCTCTAGGTAGTTAGGGATGGGCCATAAATGCTGCCTAGCGAGTGATGTCCACATCCTGTTAATAAATAAAGAAGGGAAAAAGAATGCACTCATCCTGTGAATGAAAAATAAATAAAAAGTTTGAGTGAGTCATATTTGCACTGGAATCATGGAGATTCGGCATTCACTGACAAAATCTGACTTGCGCCTGATCTCACCTTTAGAATTCGCCCTTTCTGTTAACACTGTCTCTTCAAACATGACTAGCTTGGCATGCAGTCAGTCAAATTGGGGAAATTCCCCCACAAACTCTGGCATTTCCTTTGCAAAAAGATGCCATTCCTACTAAACCCAAAAGTTGGTCCATCATTTTATCTTGATAAACTCTGACCTTCTTTAACAGAGGATCCCTTCTCTGTGAACTCAGGTAGTTGATTCTAACCTCATCTGGAGGATGATAATTCTCATGAACATCCAATAGAAGACGCTGATCTGTTCAAGCAAGAATATTCTTCCTCACAGCATTCTGGATTTTCAAACAAGGCAAATTGCTTCTTTGGAGTATGCTGGATCTTTAGACCAGGAAAGCACTTCTTTTTGACTGAGTCCCAAATCGAAAGGCATTGGTCTGGCATCCTTGGAGTCACATGCAGCACATCTCCAATTTGTTCAAGAAAATCTTTACTCCTGGTCTGCTAATACATCTGTGTTGAAGGATGTAAGCTCTCAACTTCAAAATCCTAAGTAAGTCTTCATATGATCTCTATGAATGTCTTTTCAATGAATGAGACATTTTCACATTGCCATTGTACTGAAAGACTGCAGTTCATGTAGAAGTAGTAGATAGGGTGAAGCTGTTTCCACTTGTAAGAGATGAAAGAATGAGAGGATATGGGTTTAAAGTAATGTGCAAAGGAATCAAGGATAATATGAAAGAAAACAGCTTTTCCACAAATCGAGTTGTTAGGGTCTGGAATGCTCTGTCTGGAAATGTGCTGGAGGTTATATTCAATGAGGCAGGCTGGAGGACATCATTCACAGAATTCCTACAGTGTGGACACAGGCCATTTGGCCCATCGAGCTCAGACCAACCCTCCAAAGAGTACCCCACCCAGACCCAACCCCTAGCCTATCTCTGTAAACCTGCATTCCCCATGGCCAATCCACCTAGCCTGCACATCTTTGGACTGTGGGAGAGAACTGGAGCAAACCCACACGGACACAAGAAGAACATGCAAACTCCACACACTCAGTCACTCAAGGATGATATTGAATCCAGGAACTCAGCACTGTGAGGCAGCAGTGCTAACCACAGAGCCACCTGACCATGGAACAGCCCTCCAAAAGCTTGTGACTTCAAATAAACCTGTCAACTTTCCTGCTCCTCTGATGCTGCCTGGCCTGCTGTGTTCCTCCAGCTCCACACTGTGTTATCTCTGACTCCAGCATCGGCAGTCCTTACTCTCTCTGTTTGACTATAACCTGGTGTCCTATGACTTCTGACCTTGTCCACTCCACTGGCACCTCCACACTGCGGAGAGATTCAGTAGTTTGGGCCTGTACATTGGAATATAGAAGGATAAGAGGTGACCTTATTGAAACATACATTCAGATGCACCCTCTACCAATCAGAGTCCACTTACAAATAAATCAGCAGACTCTTCACGCGCAGTGTAAGTTTTGTTTTGGCCCTTTGAATTTGTATTCTTGTGAAATGTCTTGATCAGTGCAAGATGAAAATGCGCAAGTATATTTTTAAAAATTGTAAATTTTGTAAAGCCTGAAGCGATTTTTAAAATAAACTTGCATATATTTCCTGTGCACTTAGATTTATGAAATTATTGTTTTGAGGCCACACTTGCCTGTCAAAGGCTTTTAGATCAGAACTTATTTGTCATGATTTATGCTGTCAATTAGCTTTCAACGATGATCATTGTGTCTCAGTTTTAATGCTCCTGTAGAAAATCTATTTTTATGATGGACATCTGTGTAATCATGGCAATTTGCTTTGTAGTTGACAATTCACTCTCAGACTTCAAACAACTGTTCTAGTTTGTTAAAAATTTCCTCATCTCTATCTGCTGCATGTCATTTCCTTGTCTCTCTAGAAAAGCACAGTGCTGTATGATGAAAGGCCCTTAATCTGATTCTGCACAGAGTTTCTCACAGAAATATATATTTTCCAGTAGCTTCTTTGAGAAATACATGACAAGAAAAAAATGCACAGAATTCCTCAATTTTATAAATGCATTAAATCTGTAAACATCACCAAAAATGAAGTGTAAAACTGAGCCCAATACGGCACATTGGCTCAGTGGTTAGCACTGCTGTCTCAGACCACCAGGAACCCCCTTTGATTCCACCCTCGGGCGACTGTGTAGAGTTTGTACACTGTCCCTGTGTCTACGTGGGCTTCCTCCAGGTGCTCTGGCTTCCCCCCACAGTCCAAAGGTGCACAGGTTGGGTGGATTGTCCATGTGAAATTGCCCATGGTGTCCAGGGATATGTAGGCTAGGTGGATTAGCCATGAGAAATGCAACTTTACAGGGATAGGATAGGGGGATGGATCTGAGTGGAATGCTCATTGGAGGGTTGGTGCGGACTTGATGGGCCGAATGGTCTGCTTCCAGATGATAAATTATTGATTCCAGGAGCATTAGAAAGCTTCAATAAGTAACTTTAAATATTAACTGCATCACTGGAGGGAATTTGTTCAATATTGCAAAAAGTGGGGTTGAACTTTTTTAAGGATGAATAAAAGGGCCCAGGGCTGGATGTTGAAGAATTGGATTACCAGGGACATTAACACAAAAAATACACAAGTGTGTTCAACTGTAGTTGGATCCATTCAGTCACACTGGTCAGCACTGTCATTCCATCATAGACTGAGTGTGTTAAAGAAAGCAAATAGGATGCCTGTAGTGTGGAAATAGGCCCTTTGGCCCAACAAGTCCATACCAACCCTTCAAGGATCCCACCCAGACCCATTCCCCCTTAGCTACACATCCCTGAACATTATTGGCAATTTAGCATGGCCAATCCACCTAACCTGCACATCTTTGGACTGTGGGAGGAAACTGGAGCTCCTGGAGGAAACCCACGCAGACATGGGGAGAATGTGCAAACTCCACACGGACAGTTGCCTGAGGTGGAATTGAACCTGGGTCCCTGCCACTGTGAGGCAGCAATGCTAACCACTGAGTCCCCCGTGCAGCCCAAAAGACAATGGGTTTCGAACAAGATTACACAGGTTTAGTGGAAAAGCTCTTCTTTTTCTGTGTGTGTCGATACTGCGCATAAAAATCATAACTAAATCAGAATATCTGGTTCTTTAACAAGTTGTACTTTATGGGGTCTTGTTGTGCACGCTTGGTTGCCGTGTTTCCTGCATTACAACAGTGACTGCACTCCAAATGTGCTTCAAAGGAGGTGAAACTACCGCACACCCCAGAACACTACCCTTATCATCAAGTGTCACTTTTTAAAATATGAATTCCACTCACTAGTAGGTTACATCTGTGTGACATATTGCTAAAGAGAATCCTCTATTGTAATTTTGCACAGATCTCAGAAAGGCATCTTACCTTTACAATGGCCAGTCGCCACCCAAATGCGGAGGTGCCGGTGGACTGGGGTGGACAAAGTCAGAAGTCACATGACACCGGGTTATAGCCCAACAGGTTTATCTGAGATCACAAGCTTTTGGAGCTCTGCCCCCTTCGGCAGCTGAAGCCCCTTTACCCGATGAAGGAGCAGCAGTGTGAAAGCTTGTAATTTCAAATCTACCTGTTGGACTATAATCTTGTGTCATATTACTTCTGTAGTTGCTACCATAACATGTAATACTGGAGAATGAGAGTGAGTAAATGGCGAATGAACTACAGTGTGAATAAATATGAGATTATCCATTTTTGTAGCAAAATCTATAAAGTAGATTATGGTCTGAATGGTGGTAGCTTGGGAAAAGGAGAGGTGCAGCAGGTCCTGGTGTCTTTACACACCAGTCGCTGAAAGTAAGCATGTAGGTGCAAGAGGTAATGAAAAAGTCAAATATTATGTTGGTCTTTATAGCCAGTGGATCTAAATAAAGGAGCAGGAATAGCTTGTTGCATTTTTACAGGGGCTTGCTAGAACGCCATCTGGAGTATTGTGTGCAGTCCTGGTCCCTTTATCTAAGAAAGGATGCTCTGGCTTTGGAGGGAGTGCAACAGAAGTTTACCAGACTGATTCCTGGGATGGCAGGACTGACATATGAAGACAGATGGGATCGATTAGGACTATATGCACTGGATTTTAGAAGCACGGAAGGGGATCTCATGCTGGCTCAGTGGTTAGCACTGGTGCCTCACAGTGCCAGGAAGCTGGATTCAATTCCACCCTCGGGTGACTGTCTGTGTGGAGAGTTTGCACGTTCTCCCTGTGTCTGCATGGATTTCCTCCGGGTGCTCCAGTTTCCTCCCACAGTCCAAAGATGTGCAGGTTAGGTGGATTGACTATGCTAAATTGCCCATAGTGTTCAGGGGTGTGTAGATTCTGAGGGTATGGGTCTGGGTGGGATGCTCTGAGGGTTAGTATGGACTTGTTGGACCGAAGGGCCTGTTTCCATACTGTAGGGATTTTATGGAAAATTCTCACCGGGCAAACTGGATAAATGCAGGAAACGATGTTCTTGATGAGTGGGCAGTCCTGAACTATGGATCACAGTCTAAGGATCCAGGTAGACCATTTAGGGCTGAGAAGAGGAGAAATTTCTTCATCCAGAGAGTGGGGATAACATTTGAAAAGCACATCATTTTGGCAGCAAGTGGTCACATCAAACTCCTGTATTTGGTATGGCTAAACCCAAAATGAACACCATTTTTTGACCTTCACATCTTGCATTGAGGTAGGTGTCATGACCATAGCTAGATTATATCTTGCCATTATAGCTTTTACTTGGTTCAGCAAATAAGAATGTCAGCGATGTTTGTCCAGAATAATACTCAGTAGGGAAGTAAGATAGCAACATGTGTCATCACACTAGTTGATGAGAAAGAAACAGTAGGAATAATGCAGTGTTTCATGTTTCGCTCCTATGCACCCGTCATGGTACACATACAGAATATTTAGGACTGTGTTTTGTTCATGCATTATTGATCATGGAACTATCGATTGACATTGCTTTCAAAAGAATGGAAGAGTGCGAGTAGCTAAGGTTATTCTGTAGCATGTATGGGCGTGACTGAGAGTGGCCACTGTAGACAGCAGGCCAACAGAATTAGCATTGCTAGCCACCATCACAATTAGAAACCAAAAAACTGTAAGTATAGGAAATATTAGAGACTTACCTTTGCCTGTACCAGTTGAGGCATAGATTATAAAAGCAGGGAGATTATGTTGGAGTTGTACAGAACTTTGTTTCAGCTACAGTTGGAATACTGTCTGCAGTTCTGGTCACCACACTATAGGAAGGATGTGATTGTACTGTGGGAGGTGCAGAGGAGATTCACCAGGATGTTGCCTGGGATGGAGCATTTTAGCTATGAAGAGAGGCTGGATAAGCTCAGATAACAAGGTGTAGAGCTGGATGAACACAGCAGGCCAAGCAGCATCAGAGGAGCAGGAAAGCTGACGTTTCGGGCCTAGACCCTTCTTCAGAAA
>NW_025966838.1:14236-30105 GCF_021869965.1 Rhincodon typus | reverse complement strand
CTCCAAACAGGGGAAATATCTTACTTGAATCTACCCTGTCTATCCTTCAAATATTTTGAATGTTTCAATGAGATCATCTTCCATTCTTTGACACTTTAGAAAACCCAGGTCCAGTTTGCTCAATATCTCTTCATAGGACCGTCCCGCTATCCTGAGCGCAAGTCTGGTGAAACTTTGTTGCACACTCTATGGCAATGATATCTTTCCTGAGATAGGAAGACTAAAACTTCACATAGTACTCCAGGTATGGTCCAACCGAGCTCCTACATAATTAAAGCAAGAATTCACTACTCCTGTGCTCAAATCATCATCTTGCGATTAAGGCTAGCCTTCCCAACAGCTTGCTGCTTCCAAATGTTAGCCTTCTGTGACTTATTGACAAGGACAGCTCAGTCACTTCTGTACACCTACACTTACCAAACTCTCACAATTTAAGGAATACTGCTTTTTCTCCAAAAGTGAATCGCCTCTCATTTTTCCACATGATATTCCACTTGCCATGTCCTTGACCAATTAAGCCTGTCCAAATCCTTCTGAAAACATTTTACACCTTCCACACAACACAAATTCCTGCTTAGTTTTGTATCATCTGAAAATTTGGAAATACTATATTTGGTCCCCACATCCACATCATTCATACATGTCATGAATAGCTGGGCCCAAATTCTGATCCTGGAGGTACCCAACTAATCACAGTCTGCTAATGTGAGAATGACCCATTTATTTCTACTCTCAGTTTTCTGTCTATTAGCCAACCATTAATCCATGCCAGGACATTACCTCCTATCCCATATACTTTAATTTTGCTGACCAGGCTCCTGTGGGGGACTATAACAAAAGCCTTCTGAAAATCCAAATATACTACACCCAGTGATTGTCTTTGGCTGCCAGTTGGAACTTTGGTGATGGATTTGCGCAATCACAGAAACAAAAACAGAAGTTGCTGGAAAAGCTCAGCAGGTCTAGCAGTGTCTGTGAAGAAAAAAAAACAGAGTTAATGTTTCAGGCCTAGTGATCCTTCTTCAGAACAACTACAGCTCAGGTAACCTACCTTCAGCCAATCCTCCATCACAATTACAGAAGGATCCTTCAAAGCACTGAGCATCTCCTTGCTGGCCCTTTTCTTCTCCTGTCTGTAATTTTTCTTCTGAACCTATTTAAAATACAGAAGCCAACCTTGTTAGTAAATTAAACAATTAATCTCACGGAACACCTTGGATTATGCTCAACAAAGGAGTCAACGGGGAATATTGCACCAATTAATATTGTAAAGGAGACTGAAGAAACATACTAAGCCGTTAATTTAGACTTTTCCATTAATAAAAATACAACCTCAGTTTTTGCAGTAATATTGTATGTTTAATTTTTTTGAGAATGCTCCAAGGCATCTTTCAGCTAATGCATGGAAAGACAGCAGCCAATTTGGATACAGCATGTTCACCGAATGACAGGTCAAAACGTTTCCAGTGAAGACAGAAGTGTTGCTTAGGAATAAAGAATCATAGAATCCCTACAGTGTGCAGGCAGGCCCATTCAACCCACACTGACCCTCTGAAGAACATCCCACTCAGACCTGCCCCCTACCCTATCCCTGCATTTCCCATGGCTAATATACATAACCTGCCCATCCCTGAACACAATGGGCGATTTAGTATGACCAATCCACCTAGCCTGCACATCTTTGGGCTGTGGGAGGAAACCGGGGCACCCGGAGGAAACCCACGCAGACACGGGGAGAATGTGCAAACTCCACACAGACAGTCGCCCGAGGGTGGAATTGAACCTGGGTCCCTGGCGCTGTGAGGCAGCAGTGCTAACCACTGAGCCACCGTGCTGCCCACATGAGGTATAACATTTGAACAGTGCAATAGGATATTACTGGATTCTATCTGAACAAGTTTCTGTAGAAAGGAAGATAAGTTGAATGGGCTGAAAAGCCTTCCTCACCTACACTTCTCTGTGCTCTGTCAGGGAATGGTACTAAAATAAACGTGCAGATTTTAATCCATGTTCCTACGAGGGGTTTGAGGATCTAAAGCCCACAGCTTGGAGGCGACCTGCTGCTGAACCTAATGCGTTATTTCTTTGTGGAGCTGCTATCAGAAAACTGATTATTTTGAAACAAACATGAAATCAACAAATGCATCTCATAAGCTAGGAAACAGAGCAGCTAGTTACACAGTGCCAGTGTTTGGGTATTGCTTTGTCACCTAGAGACACATACCTTCAAAGATTCTTTCTTGGTGAGTTTAGAGATGTGAGATACGCAGTCTTTGTTGTAGCCGTTGTATAGCTTGGAATCAGACTGGAAAAAAAGAGAGACATGAGGTTAACACTACCTCAGCATACTGGGATCTGGACATTACAGCTATGCCTAATCAAGATATAATTGGTGGATTCAACGGTCTATTTTTTCCAATCATGGCACATGGCCAGCATTTACTGCCCATCTCCAATGCTCTTTAGTGGGTGATCGTGTCCATATAGTGCATATACGCCCTGAGTGCTGTTAGGTCAGGATATCCAAGGTATTGCCCCAGTCACAATGAAGGAACATAGATATATTTCCAAGAGTTGCATCTATCCTTCTGGAGGCAGAGGTGACAGACGGCTGTGGAGCTTCAAGCGGAAGGCTTACAAAAGCCATGGCAAGTGCTGCAGTTCATCTTGTAGAAGGTACACACTGCTGCTATGGTGGGAGAAGGATTCAATATTTGGGTGCTGACAAATGTCACTAACCCGCCCAGGCCTGGATGTAGCCAGTGGATGTGGATTGCTTTATTATCTGAGGTGTTATAAATGGAACCGAACATCATCGTCTCTGATGGGGGGAGGGGGTGAGGAGTCAAAGGTGAAGCAGCTGAAGATCTTTGGTTCTAGACCTGATGACTGGCCTCCAACAAGCACAAAGCAAGGTATTTGTGACAAGTATGACTGCCGCCAGCGCAGAGATTTCCCATTGATCGGGTAAAATTAAAATCAGCAGCACTCCTAATGCCAGACTGTCTAAAATGCTGACTTGATGCCATGGACACTCATCTCACCTCACCCCTGGAAATCGAAGCTTTGACCCATGTTTGGGTCGAGGCTTGGAGCCAAGTGGGCCTGGTTTGAGCCAAATTGGGGTTATTGCTAGGTGCCACTTGATAGCAGTCAACGAGCCCTTCAATTACTTAGCTAATGACTGAGAATTGGCTGATGAGACATCAATCGAACAAGCAGACGTTGTCTTGCCTTTTGTGGACAAAGCATAGTTGGGCTCTTTGTTGAGTGCAATCTCTGCCTTATAAGTGGAGAGGTATTGCTTGGCTAGAGGTGTGACAAGTTCTGCCTCAGAAATGTTCAGCACCACAACTGGTATATTATCATAGGGCCACAACATTTGTTGCATCTAACGTGCTCAGCCTTGTTCTGATATCATGCAGCGTGAATCAATTTGTCTGTAGGCTGGCTCTTTGTGGAGATGTGGAGCAAAGGAGATCAGTTGATGTCTGCATACTTTATTTCATCAATCATTATTTATGTTTAGACTTAGACAGTAATCACAGCAAGACATTACAGCCTCTCACATTTTCCAGGAGATGCTAGATTGCAATCTTCAGCAGAAACCCTCACTGTTTGTCTTCATAACATGCAGGTATAATTTTGTGCCTTTTCACAGTCACACAAGCTGAACTCAAGGAACAAGCCTGGGATTTTACTACACTGTACCCCAATATGTGCCAATATTCGCTGAAACATTTATTGATTTTACAACTTTACTTATTTGTGTTTACACTGAAACAGCACCAGTGTTTTATTTAAAGTTTTAATGAGGTTCTGATCAGCACTGTGCTACATTTGTGATGGGTTTAAAACAAATAAAGATTAACAGTCAATTAAGTATGGAAGTGAAATCATGATTGATTTTCTTCATGGGAATTACTGGATTTACACTAACATCCAAGAGGTAGTCTGTAAGATATAAAATCAGGCTCTTAACACCATCTTTGCTATCTTCCAGATAGTACTGCTCCTCTACGTTGGGGAAACCAAGTGGAGGCTTGGAGACCGCTTTGTGGAACACCTACGTTCGGTTCGTGACAAACAACTGCACCTCCCAGTCGCGAACCACTTCACCTACCCCCACTCCTCGGACGACATGTCCATCCCGGGCCTCCTGCAGTGCCACAATGATGCCACCCGAAGGCTGGAGGAACAGCACCTCATATTTCACTTGGGAACCCTGCAGCCCAATGGTATCAATGTGGACTTCACAAGCTTCAAAATCTCCCCTCCCCTGACCGCATCCCAAAACCAGCCCAGCTCGTCCCCGCCTCGTTGACCTGTCCATCTCTTCTCCCACCTAACCGCTCCTCCCACCTCACTGACCTACCCCACCCCCAACCTACCAACCTCATCCCCGCCTCCTTGACCTGTCCGTCTTCCCTCAACTGACCAACCTCCATCCCAACTCCCTACCTACACTCACCTTTAATGGCTCCATCCCCGTCTCCTTGACCTGTCCGTCTTCTCTACACCTATCTGCTCCTTCATCCATCTTCCATCATCGCCTCCCCCCTCTCTATTTATTCCAGAATCCCCTTCCCATCCCCCATTTCTGAAGAAGGGTCCAGACCCGAAACGCCAGGTTTCCTGCTCCTCAGATGCTGCTCGGCCTGCTGTGTTCATCCAGTTCTGCACCTTGTTATCTCAGATTCTCCAGCATCGGCAGTTCCTACTATCACTGCTCAGATTACTTTTCTTCTGTTATCAATGGTCTCTCGGTCTCTCTTATTGTTACCATTGCTTTCTCCATACCACATGGGAAGAAACAGAAGGGTGGCTCAAGTGGGCTACAAGGAGGCATTTGGTTTTGCTAGTATTCTGTACTCTGGTGCAAGCATGATGGGCTGAATGGTCTCCTTCTATTCTGTAGCAGCTCTGTGAGCTGCAGCAGTGGCTAAACTGAATCTGTAGGAGGCCATAAGGACATCCCAATGTGTGGAAATAGAGCACTTGACACAGTAATTCCTACTGTATGGAAAGCTTCTGCATAGCCACTCTGGCCAGTATCTGGGGAGGGGAGAGGCATGCTCAAAAGGAGAAGTATAACTGATTTGGACGCGGAACCTGCTGGTTTATGCTGTCCTTGCTTGTTGAGCCTGTTCTCACTCAGGGTATAGGTTAGTGGTAGGCAGCATCTACCAGAATCCTACCTTACTGCTGGAGATGGGCGTTGAAGTGACGTCATCAGTAAGAGCTGAAAATCCATTCTTTTCCATTTCAGGGCCTGTAGCAAATGAGGAAAGAAACAGGAAGAACATTAATGTGCACACAGGATAACAGATTAGGAACTTATGCTAAACGGTAGCACAATGACAGCGGGAGCAACAAGAGCATAGAGCATAGACCATTTCAGCACAGTACAGGCCCTTCGGCCCACGATGTTGTGCCGACCTATTATCCTAAAAAGATCAATCTACCCTGCATACCCTACATTTTACTATCCTCCATGTGCCTATCCAAGAGTTGCTTAAAAGTCTCTAAAGTATCTGACTCCACTACCACTGCCGGCAGCGCATTCCACACACCCACCACTCTCTGTAAAAACCAAAAGAACTGCGGATGCTGTAAATCAGGAACAAAAACAAAGTTGCTGGAAAAGCTCAGCAGGTCTGGCAGCATCTGTGGAGGAGAAAACAGAGTTAATGTTTCGGGTCCGGTGACCCTTCCTCAGAACTGATGGTGGCTGGGAAAACGTCAGTTTATATGCAGAAAATAGGGAGGTGGGTGGGGTAGGGAGTAAACGATAGGATAGAGCCCAAAGAGAGAGAAAAACAATTGGACAGACAAAGGAGTTGCTAACGATCAGGCTGGGAGGGTGAATAGTTGTTAATGGCGACTGTTAGTGACTAACAACAGGGGGTGTGTAGTGGCAGGCTATGTGGTAACAAGGCCTGGAGTGTGGGGTGGGGGGCTGGGACATGGGAGAGTTTAGGCCCTTAAATTATTGAACTCCATATTGAGTCCGGAGGGCTGCAGGGTCCCCAAGCTTGGGTTGGGCTTCACTGCAGTACTGCAGCAAGCCAGAGACGGAGATGTTGGCCAGGGAGCAAGGTGGTGCATTGAAATGGCAACGCTCTCTGTAGTTCAGTAAAGTCATGGTGAATGCAGAGTGGATCAGAAAAGATCAGGAGGACGCTGTCCTACACAAATTTGTTGTGAAGGTCCTTAGCACCTAGTCTAAATAATTTTAATTTATCTGTTCGGATGAGCAAGGGAAGCTTGAACCTGGGCCTCCTCGCCTCGAGGTGGGGACAGCGCGGCACTGCAGAGCCTGAGCACCCTGGTCTACACTACAGCATACAGGAAGGCTTTTAAATACACTCCCCAACCTCGACCCCAGCCTGACACAGCCCGCAGTCCCCACTTTCCACCCACCATCTTCCCGAACTGACTCCTACCTGATATCTTATCCCCTCACCACTCCACACCAATCCCTTATTCCCTCACCCACCTGGCACCCTAACCCCAAACTTACCTCACATACTTACCCTTGTACAATGGCTATCAAATTTGCTGAACATTTATATGGCACTTAGAAGGGGCATGGGTTTGATGATAGTCTTCTGCTCTGCTGGCTCTGCTATTTCCTGGACAGGACGCCACTGGAGGATCCTGTTCGGGAACTGCGAGAGGAGGAGTCAATTAAAGCACAAGAATGTTTTTTCAGTCTGACTGCAGTCAGAAATCCTATTTCCAACATAGGGCGGCACGGTGGCTCAGTGGTTAGCACCACTGCCTCACAGCGCCAGGGACCCAGGTTTGATTCCACTCTTGAGCGACAGTCTGTGTGGAGTTTGCACATTTTCCCTGTGTCTGTGTGGGTTTCCTGCAGGTGCTCTGGTTTCCAACCACAGTCCAATGATGTGCAGGTTTGGTGGATTGGCCACGGGAAATTGTCCCATAGTGTCCAGGGATGTGCAGGCTTAGGTGTATCAGCCACGGGGAATGCGGAGTTACAAGGATAAGGTAAAGAGGTGGGCCTGGGTGGGATGCTCTTCAAAAGGATCGGTTTGGACTCAATGGGCCGAATGGTCTGCTTCCACACTGTAGGGATTCTACGATAGTGTTCCTGACTCTGATTGGAATTTCTGGGCCGTTGTAACAAGAAATTTCAAGGAGTATAACTTTGTTAGTGTATCATTAAATGAAGCTTGATTTATTTTCCATTCAAGATGATTTTCGAAGTGGCAAACGTTTGCATTAGTTGATGATCAGCTCCTTCTAACTCAAGAAATGCCCTTCATTTACCTTTGTAGTAATGTCACCTGCTTAAACAAACAACTTTTCACTTAATCATATCCAGATTTCTACCCACGTTGGGCAATGCATTGATGCTCTGCCTTGTTGTAATATATTATAATCATACATTCAGGACACTGAATCTGCTAAATAATGTCTCAGGCTGATTTTACAAGGAAGATATTAAAACAGCGGTGAGATTTAAAATCCATGAAACTAAAAATACCCTGCAGAGTGACAGGGTATTTATGCAGAACCACACAATAAATTACATAATGAGTGCAGGTGGCTGTTCAGACCTGGACTCGCGCAACTTGGTCTACACACAGTCAAAATGGAGACTGGAATGTCTGTGGTGGGTGAGACATTTAGTGGTGTGTGTTCATCACAGACACATTGGAAAGCTCGTTTTTAATAATAAATTGGTGTGAATAATAAATTGCTTCCAGGACCATGAGAAACACGTATCAAATAACATCCGCAGACACATCATCTCAGGTTTAGTGTAGATACATCACCTTCCATGTATGTGTAGCTTTCACTGTGCTCTAACCACTAATCTGCGAACTTTGACTCTACACCCTGACCTTCAAAATGGACTGACTTTGTGTCCTACAAATGGTAACAGCCTCTTTTAAGCTGTTAGTAGTTAGCCAGGGCAGTGAATGTTGACATACTATTTAACTATTGGGGGGGTTACATACAAATGCAATTCTCTCCTCACAAAAGAGGCACATTCATGCTTTCAGCAAGGTGAACAGGAGTTTTTTTTTCCTGAAGAAGGGTCCAGACCCAAAACGTCAGCCTTCCTGCTCCTCGGCCTGCTGTGTTCATCCAGCTCTACACCTTGTCGTCTTTGAACAGGAATTGGATACATGACTGAACTTTCCCCTCCCTAACCCAGCAATTAATGCAGTGATCAGACCTGCTGCTCCCGTATTAAATGAGAATCAAACCAGACAATTTCTGGAACAAAAACAGAAGTTTTTTTTTCTTTATTTATTCACAGGATGAGGGCGTCGCTGCTAGGCAGCATTTATTGCCCATCCCTAATTGCCCAGAGGGCAGTTAAGGGTCAACCACATTGCTGTGGGTCTGGAGTCACATGTAGGCCAGACCAGGTAAGGATGTCCTTCCCTAAGGGATATTAGTGAACCAGATGGATTTTTCCAACATCGACAATGGATTCACGGTCATCATTAGATTGTTAATTCCAGATATTTTATTGAATTCAAATTCCATCATTTGCCATGGCGGGATTCAAACCCAGGTCCCCAGAACATTATCTGGGTCTCTGGATTAACAGTCCAGCGATAATACCACTAGGCCATCGCCTTCCCCTGAGTTGCCGAAAAATGTCAGCAGGTCTGGCAACATTTGAACCGTTCTGAGAAAGGGTCACCGGATACAAAATGTTCGGTCTGATTTTTTTCTTCACAGATGCTGCCAGACCTGCTGGGCTTTTCCAACAAGTTTTGTTTTCTGTTCCTGATTCTCAGCATCCGCAGTTCTTTCGGTTTTTATTTAGACAAACTCTGGTCTGTATTGCTCGGTACCATGTTACCTTTATTAGAGGAATAGGGAATTCACTCAGTTTGATGCTGATCCGACTGGACAGTCCATATTTGGAGATTTGGTCTGCACTGATGAGATCAGCTCTTACGTTCTCTATGATCAAATACCAACTGAGCCATTAAGGCATTTTAAAAATCCCATTTAGTGCAAGAATAAAAGTTGCATCATTGTCAGGGCTGCATTTGTTTTATGTGCAATGTACCAGAAATCATGACGTATTACAATCTGCTTGCTGACATCTTGCACTATTTTCTCTGCACAGCTACCAGAGTTTGGTGGAATAAATCTTAAAGTCAAATTCAACAAACCTGGGGTCAAAGGGCAAATCTCATTGTAACCTCCAAAGGAAGAGTTTCGGGTCAACTTGCGAGGGTCGATTTTCTGTGGCGTTGCCAATCCAGTACACAGTGAAAACCTGCGCCACAAGACATGATCCTCCTTCACCGCATGAGTTTTCTATAGAATACAGCAAAGCACTGATAAATCCCAACGCATTTCACAAGAACTTAAAATGCTCTTTCCAGAACACTGCAAATTAATTCCAAGAATTCTCTTCCAGATAAGCATTCTCCCCTACTTCCCAAATGAGCAAATATCTGCATTCCAGAACCCGGCCAACGAGGCTACCGACAGAATCAGAGACTCCCTACAGTGCAGAAGCAGGCCATTCGGCCCATCAAGTCCACACCGACCCTCCAAAGAGCATCCCACCCAAACTCATCCCGCTACCCTGTATTTCCCACAGCCAATCCAACTAACCTGCACATCTTGGGACCTTGGGAGGAAACCAACGCAGACATGGGGAGAATGTGCAAAATCCACACAGACAGCTGCCCGAGGGTGGAATCGAACCCGGGTCCCTGGTGCTGTGAGGCAGCAGTGCTAACCACTGAGCTAGCCGCGAGCTTAGATATTGCCATTTCAAAGGCCAAATGGCCCCGGGTCAGGTAATCGCTGTTGTACACTCTCCAACCAGGGTTCCTGGTGATGAGTGACCCACAGCTGGGTATCTGTCACAACTGAACTTCATTAGCACAGTCCTGCTCCACTGTTAGCTGCAAAATTGACAGACTCTCAACTCTCCTCTTTAGCTCATTAGAGACAGATGGCTGCCAAGCAAAGACGATGTATGGGCAGGGAATGTGAAATTCTGTGCTAAGAACACCACTGCACAGTGCGCTGGTGTAGGATACACATGTAAATATCAAACAGGAAGTGAAGATAGCCCACTGAGCCTGGACATTTCCATCCTATTGATTCAACAATCAACAATGAAAATGCTAAATTTTAGAGGAGGTTAAAATCAGGAGAAATGCTCAGAAATTCCTGGTTAACTCCTTAAGGCAAGTATGTCCCAGGAATCCATGGTTAATACACATAAACCTGCCCCAATATGTATCAATCTTCCTGGGGTATTCCTCCGCCTTAATTCTGTGCCTGAAGGCAGATCCAACCCATAGCACCGCAATCACCACCATGTGTGGGGCAATGGGGAAGACCTAAATCCATCCCAACCAGAACACGATCAAATTAGGGGCAATGCGGTGGCTCAGTGGTTAGCACTGCAGCCTCACAGCGCCAGGGACCCAGGTTTGATTCCAACCTCGGGTGACTGTCTATGTGGAGTTTGCACATTGTCCCCACGTCTGCGTGGGTTTCCTTCGGGTGCTCCGGTTTCCTCCCACAGTCCAAAGATGTGCAGGCTACGTGGATTGGCCATACTAAATTGTCCATAGTGTTCAGGGATGTGTAGATTAGGTGGGTTATAGGGGGATGGGTCTGGGCGGGATGCTCCGAGAATCGGTGTGGACTTGTTGGGCCGAAGGGCCTGTTTCCACACTGTAGGGATTCAATGATTCTGTTCTATGATTCTATGAAATCCCACATCGTTGGCACCAATCTGATCCACCTTGGTCATCCTGTCAACCAACTCCCTATCTAGTCTTAGTTGCTATGGCAACAAATACACGCATGTTGCAACTTGGAGCTACAGATAATGGCAATAGAGTCTTCAGTTTCTTTCCATCCCGTGGTTTCTGCTCTAATCACTTGCCATTGGAAGGGTTTACAAGCAGATACTCGACGTGTTTGGCAATGCTCTGAATACACCTTCCTTGGCCATCACTTCCTGAATGAAACTTCAAACTGGAACTTCTGGTTCAGAGATAGGGACACTACCCTTTACACCACAGACACGGCCCCACTCCCCCCACCAGAAGGGTTTAAAATTGTTAAGAACAACATATTGGATAAGCTGTCAATACTTAATGTCAGAAACTGGGACCAGATTAGATGCATTCAAGGATATTGAAGAAAATGAGTGGAAATTACAGAGGCACTGCCAAATTATCTTTCAATCTTCCTTGGATTTGGGAGAAGGATTGGAGAATTGCAAACATTTACAACCAGAAAGGTTGGCAAGATCAGCCCAGAAATTGCAGACCAGTTGGTTTCAATTTGGGGGGGATGGGGAAATTTCTAGAAACAATTATTTGGATAGAATTGAGATTCACATGGAATACTGGGAATTATTCCGAAGAGTTGGCATTGATTTGTTAATGGAAAGTCACATTGAACTAACTTGCTGGGACGTTTTGAGGAGTTAACAAAGAGGGTTGAGGAGGGGAGGGATGTTGATATGGTGCATATACACTTCCAATTCAACACAGTGCCAGACAACAGGCTTGCAAGGAAATATATAGGTCATGGAATAAAAGGAACAGTAGCAACATGGATGTAACACCAGCTGAGGGATACAAAGCAGGGAGTTAGCGGATATTTTTTGGTCTGGAAGACATTTGGTAGTGGTGTTTGCAGGGTTCAGCATAGGCACCTTTTCACCCAATCTGGATCTTGGTGTGCAAGGGACCTCTTCAAAGTTTGTGGATAACACAAAACTTGGGAAGATTCTAAACTGCGGGGTGGGTGGAGTAAAATTTTGAAAAGACATTGACATGTTGGGGGAGTAGATGCACAGGCGCCAGGTGAAGTTCAATGCAGAGAAGTGTGAGGTGATGCACTTACAAAATGAAGCCTGCTGTTTGTGCATGAGCAGGAGTGATCTGGATGTACATGTATACAAGTCATTAAAGGTGGCAGGACAGGTACAGTGAGCTGTTAATGATGCGAACAGTATTGTAGGCTTCATCAATAGTGGGAGGAGGATAAGAGCAGGGAGGTTATGACAACTGTAGAAGATAGAAGTTAGATCTCAGTTGCAGTACTGTGTACAGGTTTGCATGCCACACTGAAAGGACAAAAATCACACAACACCAGGTTATCGTCCAATAGGTTTATTTGAAAACCCAAGCTTTCAGAGTGTTGCTCCTTCATCAGGTGTAGCCAATGCTCCAAAAGCTAGTGCTTTCAAATAAACCTGTTGGACTATAACCAGGTGTTGAGTGACTTTTGTCCTTGTCCAACACCTCCACATCATGGTTACCAGCCAGACCAAAGGAAGGAGAGGAGAAAACGGAGGGGTGATTTGATACAAAACCATGAAGTACCTGGACAGAGTGGATACGGAGAAAATGTTGCAAATGAATGGTGAACCAGATGACATGGTTTTAAAGGGCTTTGCAAAAAAAAAAAAGGCAAACATCAGGTAAGAAATATCTTTCCAAACAGTGAGTGGTTATGATGTGGAATGTACTGCCTAGACGTGTGGTGGAGGTCAGTTCAATTGAGACATTCGAAAGGGCCTTGGATGACTGTAACGGTGTACAATCTTTCTATTTAAACAAAGGCAAGACATTGGTACTAAGTTAGAATACTAAATGAAACAATGCACACATGATGGCCCAAACAGCCTATTTCTGCAGTGGAACAATTGTGATTCTTCATTCCAAACATAGCTCTACAGCATCAGTGTTTCATGGGTAATCCGAGTACAACTGATGATTTAGTTCTCAATAGGGACACTGTGCCCTAATTTCTGTCACTTTCTGATGGCGTTTACTGCTCCTGCTTTTAAGACACCCCCTTGATAGGCTCATCTACATTAAGACTGCTGCACAAACGTAACCAGGCAACTATCAGAAAGAAGCTCGACATAAATCTGCACTCTCCAACAGTACACAAGAGACAGCCTGAAGTGGATGGAAATGTCTTTAGCTAGCAGGGCCAAATGGATTATTTCGCTTGGTCTCCTCCTGATAAGCTGCAGCATTAGGTGTTAGTGTATATCCAACTCATTTCATTCCAGGAGACATAAACAAGCATTAGGTATGCTGGCACAGTAAACTCTCTGGGTCCTCATAACATCCCAGATGTTAATTTTAAATAATTATGTATCAAAGTTAGTATTCCCCTACCCATGCTATTACTGCACACCCATGACATTGGCATCAATGTAACAAAGTGAGAGGTTTCTTAGGCATGACCTACCCATAAACAACAGGATAAATTTGTCAATACCAGCAGTCAACTTCCCAGCCATTCATCATTGAAGTAAGTCAAGATTTATGAATGAAGTGACAATTCAACAATAATTTGCTTCTTGTAAATGCTAGATTCAAGGATCTGTGCACTGTCTGAATGACTGGGAAAACAGTTACGAAGGTGATGCTACACCTTAAGTAAACTGTTAAACAATAATAGATGACCCAAATATGTCTGCCAAGTATGTATGCCAACCAACATGTTGGCTGTTTCATTCTGTCCCATGCCACATAAACTAACAACTCATTCATTGTGACCTTGCATACTTATACCCCAGTAGGACACGTTCCAAACTGCAATTTACAAACAAACCCTTGTCACATGTTATCTTGTTAAAAGGCTTCATATAAAAATATTGTAACCTCACTGTTTCATGACATTGTTCTCTTACTATGCACGTGCTCCCTGAATTTAAATCTGAAAACTACTTCTGCGTTTCCATGATAAGATGATAAAAAGTCAAAGCAGCAGTCCAGAACCAAAGCAAACATTAGAAATTTCCAGCTCTTGGAGAAAGTGGCCTGGATATCATTATTTACATGCATAAGAAGGGAGTAGGGCAGGATTAAACTGCCGGCTTTCCTGCAGGTTTGAATAACAGGTGGTGGGTGCCTGGAACACGTTGCCAGCGGAGGTGGTAGAGGCGGGCACGATAGCGTCATTTAAGATGTATCTAGACAGATACATGAATGGGCAGGGAGCAGAGGGATACAGATCCTTGGAAAATAGGTGACAGGTTTAGATAGAGGATCTGGATCGGCGCAGCCTTGGAGGGCCGAAGGGCCTGCTCCTGTGCTGTAATTTCCTTTGTTCTTATTATTTGTTTGAACAAAGAACACAAATATATAGTGCTGAGAAACCAAGCAGAAACTGTTGGACCAGAATTTAAATGACATGTTTAATGTTGGCCAGCATGTTAGGAAGATATTTAAGTTTGTAGGTGTGAGGCTGGAAAAGCACAGCCAGGCAGACAGCATCAGTGGAGCAGGTTAGTCAGCGTTTTGGGCCATAACTCTTCATCAGGGTAGTCCTGACAAAGGGTTTCAGCCTGAAACCTTGACTTACCTGCTCCTCAAATGCGGTCTGGCCTGCTGTGCTTTTCCAGCTTCACACCTACAGACTCTGGCTTCCAGCATCTGCAGCCCTTACCAAGGGAGATATTTAAGCCTTATGTCTACAGCCATTTACGTTGCAGACTGGCTACCAAGTTTTACCAAGCCAGAACAGGGGTAGCATTATGAGTTGTGTTTTAATATTTGCTCTACTGGTGATAAAGAGCAAATGAAACTGAAGGGACCTCCTTTTTGTTTTAAGAAGCAGGGTCTTAGTTTAAATTTAGATTTATTTTTCTGACAGCTCATCTAAAAAAAACAAATTACTTCAAAACTGCCTAGCCATTGGTGGGAACTCCCAGAGAAAAGCCCACAACAGCATCAAATTTGAGCTTACTACTCTGACAGCAAATAGGGAAATGGGGAGGTAAATAAATGCACAGAGATCAAATTACATTAAACCTAACTAGTCTTTGTAAATGTCAATTTGAATAAATTTGAAACTTGCCAAGTAAATCAAAATTCCATTTTCTGTCAATAGAGGGAGTCATAACTCGCCAGTTTGGTCACAGTGATAAAGAGGAATTATACAGAAAATTGTAAAAGAAATTTATAAAGCCGCCTTTCACGACCACTGGACATCCCAGAGCCTCCTGCAGGCAATGAAATATCTTTGAATTATAGTCACTGTTGTAATTCAGGAAACAGGACAGTTCATTTGTGCACAGCAAGCTTCCACATACAGCAACGTGATAATGACCACAGAGATAAATAATTGGCCAAGATACTGGAGAAAACTCTCCTGCTGTCCTTCAAAATAGCACCATGGGGAAATTTACATTCACTCGAGGGTGGTTGGGGCCTCACTTTAACTTCCTATCTGACTTCTGCCTTCAAGTGGGATTTCAATCCACAACCTTGTGACTCAGAGACCAAGGCTAAAAAATAAACTTGAGAGACAGCCAATAAATAAGATGATTTATTCAGATTTAGTAATACTTCGCAGAACTGCAATCATGTGTTTTGGCATTCATTTGAATAGGAAACCACAGACATGAAAACAGTTTGGAACTTAAAAGTTGTCTTTCAAATGCTTTTATCTAAATCTAAAAGAGACAGGACAATACTTTTGTGACCATCTGGTGCTACAGAATTTTAGAAATAATAATTTCCCAGCTCCCCTGTTCTCCTCTTCTTGTTTGATACATTTCCACATTCCAGTCAACTATCCCCCAAACTCACTTCCTTTCTAAGCTTTTCCAATGACCTCACCCTGAACAACTTGTATCTTTCTCCAGTTTCCCTCCCATTTCCTCAAACTCCCTGTCCCAGAAACCCATCTCCTTCTCTTGACCCTTGCTGATTATGTTTCTGACTAATCACTGAACCATTAGCTCTGTTTTGTCGTCCCACAGGTACTGTCTTACCTGAGACAACAAGGTGCAGGGCTGGATGAACACAGCAGGCCAAGCAGCATCTTGGGTCGAGGCCCGAAACGTCAGCCTTTCTGCTCCT
>NW_025966838.1:0-9236 GCF_021869965.1 Rhincodon typus | reverse complement strand
TGATGCTGCTTGGCCTGCTGTGTTCATCCAGCCCTGCACCTTGTTATCTCAGATTCTCCAGCATCTGCAGTTCCTACTATCTACTGTCTTACCTGCTCAGCATTTTGCTTTGAATTAGAAACCAGTGCTGCGCAAGAAATTCTGGAAAATCCAAGGGAGATCAGCATGGAGATGAAGTTTCAAATGATGATAATCTGAGCACCACCTGAAGTTTCCTTTTACCTCAATGTCGGATGTTAGTGATCCTGATGTGTTTCTAAATCTGGGATAACATTAGCTGGTGTCTGACCAACCATATCATTCTTTAATGGCCCCTGTCTGGGCTGGATCTTTGGACACAGATGTGAAAAGACTCTTGTCTTGACTCTCTCAAGATGAAGGTTAGTAAAAGGTATTTCTAAACTCTTATTTTTCAAAGAAACCTCTTTGTAGTCATGCAGCTTGACAACAGTAGCACTGGGCATGTGCTTGGAGTTAGGGCCCAAGTATTTGGTCCACCTGAAGGAGTAGGTTCACAATGTGATAGGCCTGATTATTTTCTGAGCTAACTCTGATTTTTCTTCGCAGATGCTGCCAGGCCTGCTAAAGCTTTTCCAGCAACTTCTGTTTTTGTTCCAGCAGCAATATCCGATCAGCTCTAGTCACAATTAATAAACATTACCTCACTGTGAAGCCTCTTCTAAGGATGCCTAGCCTGAAGAAGTTACCCTCCTCCCTCCAGACAAACCTCAGGGGATCTCTCTCCCACTGCAACTCTCTCGTAATCTCTTCGGCCTTGAAACTGCTCGACCATGTCCTGAAGCAAACCAGGTACTACAGCCACATCACCTTTCTTAGTACCTGCCTACGGAACCAGATATCCATCCATCTTCTATCCGCCTCCCCGTCTCTCCCTATTTATTTCAGAACCCCCTTCCCCTCCCCCATTTCTGATGAAGGGTCTAGGCCCGAAACGTCAGCCTGCCTGTTCCTATGATGCTGCTTGGCCTGCTGTGTTCATCCAGCTCTGCACCTTGCTGTCTCGGATTCTCCAGCATCTGCAGTTCCTGCTATCTCTTACTTTAAGGAGTTTTTTTTTTGTTTCTAGTGGGAGACAGTGAAATGAGAGTGTGACTGGTCCACGATGTTTGTTGTCTCTTCCAATTTTGTTTCCCGAGAAAAAGAACTATTAGGCACATGGTGGTTTTCCATCTTACCCATGTTTTTGTCATTGTATTAAACATGGCAAGTCAGCTTGATTCGATCCCACCATTCTGACTAAGTAATGCAGGAAGGCTACAGAACTAAAATTAGGAGGTGTAGTGAACAGCAAAAAAGGTTACTTCAGAGTAAAACAGGACCTCGATCAGACGGGTCAATGGTCTGAGGAGTGACAGATGGAGTTTAATTTCGATAAATGTAAAATGCTGCATTTTGGAAAGGCAGATCAGGGCAGGACTTATGCACTTAATGGTAAGGTCCTGGGGAGTGTTGCTGAACAAGGAGACCTTGGAGTGCAGATTCATAGTTCCTTGAAACTGGGGTTGCAGGGAGACAGGATAGTGATATCCTTGCCTTTATTGGTCAGTGCATTGAGTATAGGAGTTGGGAGGTCATGTTGCAGCTGTACGGGACATTGATTTGGCCACTTTTGGAGTATTGCATGCAATTCTGGTGTCACTGCTATAGGAAGGATGTTGTGAAACTTGAAAGGGTTCAGAAAAGATTTATAAGGATGTTGCCAGGGTTGGAGGGTTTGAACTATAGGGAGAGGCTGAATAGACTGGGGCTATTTTGCCTGGAGCGTAGGAGGCTGAGGGGTGAATCTTATAGAGGCTTATAAAATCATGAGGGTCATGGATAGGGTAAACAGAGAAGGTCTTTTACCTGGGGCAGGGTGTCCAAAACCAGAGGGCATTGGTTTAAGACAAGAGGTCAAAGGCTTAAACAAGAACTGAGGAGCAACATTTTCGCGCAGAGGGTGGTGCATGAATGGAATGAGCTGCCAGAGGAAGTGGGTGGAGGCTGATAGGATTATAACAGTTAAAAGGCATCTGGATGGGTACATGAATAGGAAGGGTTTAGAGGGATGTGGGCCAAATGCTGGCAAATGGGACTAGATTAATATAGAATATCTGGTCAGCATGGATGAGTTGAACTGAAGGGTCCGTTTCCATGCTGTATATCTCTATGACTTGATAACCCCTTCTTCCCTGCATGTCTGCAGTCAAAGATTCAGGGCCCATTAGGCATGCTGCATCTGCAATGCTCATTGGGCACTCAGCTCCATTCAATAATTCTGCGTCGTTCTGGCTCTGACAGGCTGCAAGCTGAGCTCACACCAAGCATCTGAATAATCAGTACGGCAAGTCTCACACAACACAGCAACGTACTTAACTAAATAAACCCTGCAGGCTCTGTGAGAGTCTCCTCAGTCACCAATTACCCCTGAGTCTACCTTCCCAATTAGTGAATAACCAGGGAAAAAACATTTTTGACCTCATCAATACCAATCTGCCAGCTGCAGTTGCATCTGTCCATGACAGTATCAGTAAGAGTGACCATTGTACAGTCCTTGAGAGAAAGTCCCACCTTCACATTGAGAACAACCTCGATTGTGTTGTGTGGCACTATCACTGTGCTAAATGGGACAGACTTCGAATAGATCTAGCAACTCAAGACTGGGCATCCAAAAGCAGCAGAATTGTACTCCAGCACAATCTGTAACCTCATGTCCCGGCATATTCCCCACTCAACCATTACCATCAAGCCAGGGGATCAACCCTGGTTCAATGGAGAGTGCAGGAGGGCATGCCAGGAGCAGCACCAGGCATACCAGAAGATGAGGTATCAACCTGGTGAAGCCACCAAACAGGACTACTTGCATGCCAAACGGCGAAAGCAGCAAGCGATAGACAGAGCTAAGCGATCCCACAACCAACGGATCAGATCTAAGCTCTGCAATCCTATCACATCCAGTTGTGAATTGTGGTGGACAATTAAACAAATCACACAAGAGGAGGAGGCCCCATCCTCAATGATGGAAGAGCCCAGCACATCAGTGCAAAAGATAAGGCTGAAGCATTCACAGCAATCTTCAGCCAGAAATACCGAGTGGATGATCCATCTCAGCCTCCTCTAGTGGTCCCCAATATCACAGATACCAGACATAAGCAATTCGATTCACTCCACGTGATATCAAGAAATGGTTGGAGATACTGCAAGGGCTACGGGGTCTGTCAGCATTCCAGCAATAGTACTGAAGACTTGCACTCCAGACCTTACCCCTCCCCTAGCCAAGCTGTTCCAGCACAAAGTGATGGAAGGTGTCATCAACAGTGCCATCAAGCAGTACCGGCTCAGCAATAACCTGCTCACTGACGCCCAGTTTGGGTTCCACCACGGCCAATAATTCCTGACTCATTACAGTCATGATTCAAACATGGACAAAATAGCATAATTCCAGAGGTGAGGTGAGAGTGA
The DNA here is from genome assembly GCF_021869965.1 of Rhincodon typus. Lineage (NCBI taxonomy): Eukaryota > Metazoa > Chordata > Chondrichthyes > Orectolobiformes > Rhincodontidae > Rhincodon > Rhincodon typus. The sequence goes on along the minus strand of NW_025966838.1, from coordinate 5,774 downwards.
CAGCCTTTGATATCAAGGCTGTATTCGACCGGGTGTGGCATCGAGAAGGACTAGCAAAACTGGAATCAATGGGTATCAGGGGGCAAACTCTCCGGTGGTTAGAGTCATACCTGACACATAGGAAGATGGTTGTGGTTGTTGGAGGTCAATCATCTCAGCTCCAGGACATCTCTGCAGGAGTTCCTCAGGGTAGTGTCCTAGGCCCAACCATCTTCAGCTGCTTCATCAATGACCTTCCCTCCTTCATAAGGTCAGAAGTGGGGATGTTCGCCAATGATTGCACAATGTTCAGCACCATTCGTGACTCCTCAGATACTGAAGCAGTCCATGTTCACATGCAACAAGATCTGGACAATATACAGGCTTGGGCTGACAACACACAAACGCCAGACCAATAAGAGACAATTTAACCACCACCCTTGACATTCAGTGGTGTTACTATCACTGAATCCCTGTGTCATCAAACATTGACTAGAAACTTAACTGGATTAGCCATATAAACACAGTGGCGACGAGAGCACATCAAGAGTGTAGGAATACTGCAGCAAGTAACTCACCTCCTGACTCTCCAAAGCCTGTCCACCATCTACAAGGCACAAGTCAGGAGTGTGATGGAATACTCCCAACTTGCCTGGATGAGTGCAGCCCCAACAGCACTCACAAAGCTTGACACCATCCAGGACAAAGCAGCCCGCTTGACTGGCACAACATCCACAAGCATCAACTCCCTCCATCACCAATGCTCAGTAGCAGCAGTGTGTTCTATCTACAAGATGCACTGCGGAAATTCACCAAAGATCCTCAGACAGCACCATCCAAACCCACGACCACTTCCATCTAGAAGGACAAGGGCAGCAGATACATGGGAACACCGCCCCCTGCAAGTTCCCCTCCAAGCCACTCACCATCCTGACTTGGAAATATATCACCATTCCTTCACTGTCGCTTGGTCAAATTCCTGGAATTCTCTCCCTCAGGGCATTGTGGGTCAACGTAGAAAACGTGGACTGCAAATAGGTCCAAATAGGCAGCTCACCACCACCTTCTCAAGGGCAACTAGGAACAGGCAATAAATACTGGCCAGCCAGCAACAACCATGTCCCACAAGTGAACAACAAAAAAAGTACAAAAGAAGGAACAAGGAATAAGATTAAGTAACAATAAAATATGCATCATACTATGCTCTGGTTCTTACTCTCACTCTGGTTTATTTCACACCCTGTTCTAAAAGGCTGTTATTTGTTAGCCACACCCCTCATGGGTTTCTCTTACATCTTTCACAAGCCTCATCACACGGAGGTTTTTTACTCCTTAAGCTGACAGGGATCTTCAGGGGATTTTTAATCCTTTCCCCCTTGCCTTATTCTTGCCATCTGGAAGTTCTTCTTTTCTCCCCAACTAACGTTTTGATTTATTGGCACTTTATGTCATGATCTTTCATCTCCGAACTCAGCAGCTCTTCGGTCCCTTTTTGCTGCAGTTTGGAAGCTTTTAAAATTGCAGGCTTGTTAATCGCTGCTCTTTGGTCGCATTGGCTTTCTCTCTGACGATTTTCATCCTGGTTTTGGCCTGTGGACCTTCTGCCTAAATCCTCATTATTTGAGAACCTCGAGTTCACAGAGACAATTGGAACACAATAACCACAAACACCAATTCAACAGTGATTACCGGGTGGCATCAGTGGAAGCACGCATAACCATCTGCTCATCTTAACCAAGCAAGTCGATTTATCAACAAATAATGGGTGAGCGGGAGGCACAAATAGAAGATCCTTGATAAACAACTTGATTGGTGATGATGATGATGTTGGGGGTGGGGGTGTGTCAGTCGGTGTGGTTCTTTTGGAATATTTAACATCACTCAGTATGTCTACCATTCAATTAAACTGTGGCTCATCTGTATCTACAAGTACCCATCTTGGTTTCTGACCACAAACAGTTGCTGTTGTGGACTCCTCAAATTATGGCAGAATGGTTCGGTGTGAATTATCAGGAATTTGTTTCAGCCAGTCTCAGCAACTGGAAGCTCTGGTTGCATCCGTCTACAATTGTGTCTGAGCGCGAGTGTAGAACTGCACTGTCTAACAGTAAAACACACCGATCAGAGTGGTCCCAGGGTTCACTCCTGGTCAACAGTCAGTCACCAAGCCCTGATGGCTGGGGTGGGATGCTAAATTGGTCACAGTTGCCCCAGGAGGGGACCATAGCAAATTTGGCACATGTACTTCAGAGACTCCATGGTTAACACAACAGCCTCCTGTTGGAAGGTATCACATGAAGCACATTTTTGAAAAGTAGCTCTTTGCCCATAACACAAAATGGCTGTTCACACAGTTGACACTCGCTCATTTGGCTGAGTCTGCAATGCAGAAGTATGCCAACAACATCGATCCAGTTCCTGTATTGGCTGAGATTATCATCAACCTTACACCTTTTCAGTCTCATCCCTGACTGAGGTATGGTGACCCTCAGGTAAAACCACTTTAACGAGAGAGCAGCCTGCTTAGACTATGCCAATTTTACCCCGTTTCATTCAGGCAGACCGGAAATGCCTTTATTTCCACTTGCTGTTTGCATACAAAGGTATTAATGTTAAAATAGTAACAAATGGACTGCACAGAAATGTGTACAGCATTTTTACGACTGTATTGCAGGGCAGTTTTACTTCACCAGTTCCTTAGCAATTGCTCAGCAGTATGGCACCCATTTGAAAATAGCTGGACCATATCAACACCACCTCTCGATAAACAGAACAGCAGGGTAAGATTATTTGCAGGTACCAGGGAGTCTAAGACCCAGAACTGTTTGATTTAAAATGAACAAACATAAGGTGCCTTTGTGGGCAGTGCAGTAGAATAATATAGCTGTTCTTTAATGAGTAAATAACTGTAGTGCTATATTGACTTTCATGGTTGACTTTATGAAAACAAATAGTTGGATAACCATATGCATAACCCAGCAATTAACCATGAGATTATGAGGCATTGTGCTCCATGCCTTCTTTTGGTTTGAGTGACATGGAATGAGAGCCAAGGCCCATACTGCAGAATGTCACCCAGAATATCACAAGGCAATACGTCAGAAGGTAGAAACTGGTTGAAAAAATACTTTGATTTAAAGCATCTTGGAACTATTCAGAAAAAAGACAGAGATAAGAGTTTTACATCTCTGAGACCTAGGGAAAGAATTTGTTTAAAAACACAAGAGTATGATGTACTTGATCTCGTTGTGGTGAGGATACAGAAGTAACATTAAGCAGGGCGATATGGTTTGCGGTGATAAGATCAAAGAACAAAAAGCGTTCAGTGGAGACAATACAAAGATAGCACTGATAAGGTTATAAATCATGGTTGTGATAGACAGAGACAGATCAGACACTAGATGTTCAATTTCTGCCAGACGTTGTTGGAAATCTACTGGCTAACTTATCCACACTGGCAATGGGCAAGCTGGTTAGCATGGAACTGAGAAGCATGGCCACACTGTCTGTTCTGTGATAATATTCGGCATGATTCATGTCCACCAGTACAAGTTGCTGTATTACTTCCCTCAGACGAGAAGCTACACCTGCCAATCTTTGCCATATACCTGGCTAATGTGTGGTACAGAAGAATCTCCTTAGACAAGATTAGTACAGGTTAGTACAATTAATACGCTAACAATGGAAAAGTGAATGGGAATGTAATTTCACCGAACAACACTTGAACAGGAACACAGTAAAAGCACCTAGAAGTCCTCTGCAATACTTAACCTCACCAGTAACATTACAGAATCTGCACTATTTGAAAACCTTTATGCTTACAACCAAATATATCTCTCCACTGAGGAAGCATGCTTGAGTCAGGCAGTGCTCCCAGTCTACTTTACACACTGGCCACAATGTTGAAATGAAAAGGAGTCTTTCTGCTGTCAATGTCAATTAGCAAAAACCACGATTTCACCCATTAACCTGAGCACTTCCAAACCCCTGGTTGTGACTTTTCTATTAAGGCCACTTGGGACCTATCTAGTGGAAACATGGAGTAATATAGGAGACATTTGAACTGCAGATTGATTCACTGAGGTAATCTTTAAAACATTTTGTACAGAAGTGTTACTCAATCTCTCAGTTGGTTACAGTCTTGCCTACAGCCTCCAACTCAGACACACTATTTCACAAAAAGGAAAATGGACATCTGGAACTCACTCCTCTGTAAAGACTAAGTTCAGACTAAGTCAAAGGAAATTTTCAATGCAATCAGCAGGCTCTTCTCGAAAACAGCATTTGTGGATTATGGGATAGATGGAGCTAAGTTACAGGTTGGTCAGGATCTAACTGCCAGGCAAAACAGCAAACACAGTGCTCGCTCTGGCACTGGTGCGATACAGAGCTCACTGTCAACAGTTCTACGAGACAGGACATCCACTCGAGTTAGGGGCAGAAGTCTCACCTCAAAGCAATTAATGCTGTTCCCAATGTTAAATTGTTGTGTGTCAGCATTTGGGATTGTGGACATGCTTCCCACTGATTTTTTTTAAGTGGGAATAGCCGAGACCACAGCAGTCTATAAAATCCAGTCAGAGTATGCAAACTGCTAAAAAGGTGGTGCTTTATGGAAAATGGAGGTCAGTAGGGCATCACTCAAGAGTTGGATGTGTACTAATGCCAAAGACTCACTTAACAAGCTACTGATTACAATTGCACAGTCAAGGAAGATGATGCCAAGGAGTGTCTCTGCAATCAGTCTTCCACCAACAGTAGTACTTTGTGCTCAATGAACACCTTAAAAATGGGAAAATGTTCCCAGATCCCACAAAAAGTGGAAGGACAAAAATAAGATGAGCAGCTGTTGGAGAAAGAATGAGGGGTGTGAATCAAAACTGTAATCAAAGAAGTTGACAAGATACAGCGCCAACTGGAAGCACTATCTTGAGCCGTTCTAATATAGTTTGCAGCTTGTAGTTGTTGACTAACACAAGGTGCACCAGGAGGACAATCAATGTAGCAAAAGACACTCTGGTTTGTTCAAAACCTGTTGGACTTCTAATGCAAAGAGTTTTCTACGACCAACTATTGCAGATTGGCGCAGTCCAAGGTCCATCTGTTGAAGGACCCACTCAAGCTTAGGACTGTTGCTGCTGAAGCACAACGGGGAAAATGTCACTACCCAAGACTTTCAGTCACAGTGCACCAAGGGAGAAACCCCTTGGGCTATAAACCTTCTCAGAACGTACATTTTCAATATTCTTGATTCTGAATGTATTGGGGCACCTCAGAATGGAATGTGATGAATGGAATTTTCTGTATGCATTTTGTGTAATTTTCAATGTGAAATGTTTTGCCTTTGAGATGGACGTCTGATATGGAATGCATTTTGTAAAAATTATCTGTTTCAGTTGTGTTCAATAGGACGTACTGTTTTGAGCCAAGTTGAATTTTACTTCCAGTTGGTTACTATTCATGTCAAAATTATTTTGTCATTTTTTCTTTTACAAATGTCATGAATAAAGCATGTTCTTGGAGGGGGGAGAGGAAAAGGAAAAAGTACTACAATGCTTGCAGCGCGTTTCTAGTTTCTATTTACCTAGTTTAGCTGCTACATATTGAGAGAGAAATAAAAAGGAGGAATTTGTGACAAATTATGAATAATGTTTTAAATGAATTTAAATCAAAATAAAATGATTCTGCACATTGTTACTGGAAAAATTCTGATACCAGTATTGAACCTGAGCCCAGAGGAGTTACATCTATTCTCTCATGGCTTCCATAGGTAGGTCTGACTGAATTGGGTTCTA
>NW_025966837.1:0-30162 GCF_021869965.1 Rhincodon typus | reverse complement strand
TCACTCCTTCCCCGTCCCTCGCTCCCTCACTCTCCATCCCTTGCTCCCTGTCCCTTGCTCCATCGCTACCCGTCCCTCCCTCCCTGTCCATCGCTCCCTCACTCCCTCCCCGTCTCTCGATCCCTCGCTACCTCCCCGTCCCTCACTCCCTTGCTACCTCCCCGTCCCTCGCTGCCTTGCTCCCTCCCTGTCCATCCCTTTCCCTCGCTCCCTCCCTGTCCCTCGATGTGCCTCGCTCCCTCACTGTCCCTCCCTGCCTAACTCCCTGTCCCTGTCCCTCTCTCCCTCCCTGTCCCTCCTTCCCTGTTCTTTTTCTCCCTCTCTGTCCCTTCCCCTCCTTGTCCGTCCCTGCCCCTCGCTCCCTCCCTGCTCCTCCCTCTCCCTGTCCCTCGCTCCCTCCCTCTCCCACCCTGTAGCCCTCCCTATCCCTCGCTCCTACCCTCTCCCTCCCTGACCCCCTCCCTCTCCCTCCATATCCCTCGCTCTGTCCCTGTCCCTCGCTCCGTGTCCCTCGCTCCCTCCCTGTACGTCGGTCCCTATCCGTCCCTCGCTCGCTGCCCATCCCTCGCCCCCTCTCCGTTCGACGCTCCCACCACGTCCCTCCTCCCTGTCGCCATCCCTGCCCTTCGCTCCCACCCCATCCCTCGCACCCTCGCACCCTCGCAACCTCCCCGTCCCTCGCTCTCTCGCCATCCCTCGCTCCCATCCTCCCTCCCGCCCTACTCCCCGTCCCTCCCTCACTCTCTCCTTCCCCGTCCTTCACTCCCTCGCTCTCTGTCCCTCGCTCCCCATCCTTTGCTTCATTGCTACCCGTCCCTCTCTCTCTGTCCTTTGTTCCCTTCCCCCTCCCTCCCCCTCACCCCCTCCCTTTCCCTCGCTCCTTCCCTGTCCCTCCCTGTCCCTGTCCCTTGCTCCCTCCCTGTCCCTTCCTGTCCCTGTCCCTCCCTCCCGCCCTATCCCTCCCTCTCTGTCCCTCACACCCTCTCTGTCGCTCCCTCCCTGTTCTTTGCTCCCTCCCTGTCCCTCCCCTTCCTTGTCCATCCCTGTCCCTGCCCCTCGCTCCCACCCTGTCCCTCGCTCCCTCCCTCTCCCTCCCTGTCCCCCCTCTCTCCCTCCATATCCCTCACTCCGTCCCTGTCAAGGCTACTAAAACATTTATCATCTGTGTGGCTGCCAAGATGTCTCAGCAAGTGGGATGATTGATTGAATCCTTTCCCACTCTCAGAACAAATGCATGGTTTCTCTCCCGCGTGAATTCGCTGGTGTGAGAGCAGACAGAAAGATTGACGAGATCTCTTCCAACACTTGGAGCATTTGATCGACCTCTCCTAAGCGCGGTCTCGCTGGTGTGTCGGCGGGTAGAATGTTTGAGTGAACCCTTTCTACACTTAAAGCAATTATAGAGTCCAAGAGATATTCAGCACGGAAACAGAGCTTTTGGTCCAACTCGTCCATGCCGAACAGATATCCAAAATTAATCTAGTCCTGTTTGCCAACATTTGGCCCATATCCCACTAAACACTTCCTAGACATGGATCCATACAGATGCCTTTTAAATGTTGTATTTATACCAGCCTCCACCATTTCCTGTGTCAGTTCAATCCATACATACACCATCCTGCGTGTCAAAACATTACACCCTACGTCCCTTTAAAATCTTTACCCTCAAACCTTAAACCTATAACCTCAAGTTTGGACTCCCCTACCCCGGGAAAAAGACCCTATCACTGCCCCTCATGATTTTATTAACTTCTATAAGGTCACCCCTCAGCCTCCAATACTCCAGTGTAAATAGCCTTAGTTTATTCAGCCTCTTCCTCCAGCTCAACTGCTCCAACCCTGGCAACTTCTTTGTAAACCTTTTCGAAATCTTTTCATCTTTCCTCGAGCAGAGAGAATAGAATTGAATGCAGTTTGTGAGGTTTCGTCTGCGTGTATTAACGTGGTTAATGGGTACAGAGAGGATGAACACATCCTCTTTGTCTCCCCTGTTTAAATTGTGAAAATATCGGTTTTAAAGCAGTGCAAGAGGAGATCGTCTCGTTCTGTGCATTTTCACTGGAAATGTTCAGCTGTGAACTGTCCGTCTTTACAAAAGCGGTGTTTGACTTAAATTCTCACTGAATAACACCGAGATAGAAAAAAAAGCATCAAGTTTCTGTGATCGGGTGTTTAAGTACATGAACATATGGATGGGGACAGAATCAACCTGCGTGGTGCTGTGGCTTAGTTGGTGAAAGCGCCTCTCTAATAAACAGGAGATCTGTGGTTCGTAGTCCCAATGGTGCCTACGGCTTAAATTGAGGGCATCTTGCCTAAACGTCTCGCAAATAGCGCTAGTTGCTTGATTCCTGAATGTGGAGGTGGCTTGCTTCTTACGTTTATACTCAATGCATTATTAGTCCTCTGCTCCCACTCCAGTTGCCTGAGCTTAACCCAATTGGCAATTTTGTTTGTTGCTGTTTTGTGAACTGTAACAATTAACAATTGCCGACTAATCAGAGAGAGAATTTTTGATAAATATGCCGATTTGACAGATAAAGCTGATAAGGATTATAAGAGATAGGATTTATAATCATCTAGAAAGGAATAATTTGATTAGGGATAGTCAACACGGTTTTGTGAAGGGTAGGTCGTGCCTCACAAACCCTATTGAGTTCTTTGAGAAGGTGACCAAACAGGTGGATGAGGGTAAAGCGGTTGATGTGGTGTATATGGATTTCAGTAAAGCATTTGATAAGGTTCCCCATGGTAGGCTATTGCAGAAAATATGGAGGCATGGGATTGAGGGTGATTTAGCGGTTTGGATCAGAAATTGGCTCGCTGTAAGAAGACAGAGAGTGGTGGTTGATCGGAAATGTTCATCCTGGAGTTCAGTTACCAGTGGTGTACCTCAAGGATCTGTTTTGGGGCCACTGCTGTTTGTCATTTTTATAAATAACCTGGATGAGGGCGGAGAAGGATGGGTTAGTAAATTTGCGGATGACACCAAAGTTGGTGGAGTTGTGGATAGTGCGGAAGGATGTTGCAGGTTACAGAGGGACACAGATAAGCTGCAGAGCTGGGCTGAGAGGTGACAAATGGAGTTTAATGCGGAAAAGTGTGAGGTGATTCACTTTGGAAGGAGTAACAGGAATACAGAGTACTGGGCTGATGGTAAGATTCTTGGTAGTGTGGATGAGCAGAAAGATCTCGGTGTCCATATGCATAGATCACTGAAAGTTGCCACCAGGTTGATAGCGTTGTTAAGAAGGCGTACAGTATGTTCGGTTTTATTGGTAGAGGGATTGAGTTTCGGAGCCATGAGGTCATGTTGCAGCTGTACAAAACTCTGGTGCGGCCGCACTTGGAGTATTGCGTACAGTTCTGGTCACCGCATTATAGGAAGGATGTGGAAGCATTGGAAAGGGTGCAGAGGCGATTTACCAGGATGTTGCCTGGTATGGAGGGAAGGTCTTATGAGGAAAGGCTGAGGGTCTTGAGGCTGTTTTCGTTAGAGAGAAGAAGGTTAAGAGGTGACTTGATAGAGACATACAAGATGATCAGTGGATTAGATAGGGTGGACAGTGGGAGCCTTTTTCCTCAGATGGTGATGGCTAGCACGAGGAACATAGCTTTAAATTGAGGGGTGATAGATATAGGACAGATGTCAGAGGTCGGTTCTTTACTCAGAGAGTAGTAAGGGTGTGGAATGCCCTGCCTGCAAAAATAGTAGACTTGCCAACTTTAAGGGCATTTAAATGGTCATTGGATAAACATATGGATGATAATGGAATAGTTTAGGTTAGATGGGCTTCAGATTGGTTTCACAGGTCGGCGCAACATCGAGGGCGGAAGGGCCTGTACTGCGCTGTAACGTTCTATGTTCTATGTTCTATGTTCTACAACTTTGCCTAATATTATATTTTTGAAATGCATAACTAACCTAGTTCCAATTAACGATCTGTGGATCTGAAAGGTGACCTCTCTTTCTCTCCAGAGATGCTGCCAGGCCTGCTGAGTTTCTCGGTCAATTCCTGTTTCTCTTTCAGCATCTGCAGTTCTTTGACTTCTGTTAACTTGAATAATTTCTGGGACAGAACAGTCCATCTACCGGGTCCAGAGCTTCTTTCCTGCTCCTGAAAATCAGTCATCACAATAAACAAGCAGAATGGAACTCCCATTCCCTGACCAAAAACGGAACTCAGCCTATGGCAGTGAAAGCGCCAAATCCTAACCACAAGACCACCAGAAAGGGTACTTCAGACTCTTGTATCTTTTCTCAACGACACTGCTTCTGACTTTTGATTTGCTATCATTTTGGCTGCAGATCAGTTTCTCCCTTTCATCAAAATTCCATTTGCCTTTTTAATTACCTGCTGCACCCGCAATCCTACTTTTAGCGATTCATGCACGAGGTCACTCAAGTCCCTCTGCAAAGCAGCATGCTGCAATTCTTTACCATTTAAAACATAGTCCATTTTGCATTATTCCTACCAAAATAGATGACCTCACACTTATCAACATTGTACTCCATCTGCCAGACCTTTGCCCACTCACTTAGACTATGTATATCGCTCTGCAGACTTTCAGTGTCTTCTGCACACTTTGCTCTACCACTCGTCTTAGTGTCATCTGCAAATTTTGACACACTACACTTAGTCCCCAATTCCAAATCATCTATGTAAATTGTAAACAATTGTGGTTCCAACACTGATCCCTGAGGCACACCACTAGCCACTGACTGCCAACCAGAAAAACACCCATTTACCCCTACTCTTTGTTTTCTACTGGTCAACCAATCCTCTATCCATGCCAATACATTACCTGTAATACCGTGCAACTTTATCTTATGTAGCAGCCTTTGGTGTGGCACCTTGTCAAATGCCTTCTGGAAATCCAGATACACCACATCCACAGGTTCCCCATTGTCCACATTGCAAGTAATGTCCTCAAAGAATTCCACCAAATCAGTTAAACATGACCTACCCTTCATGAACCCATAAAAAACAAAAGAACTGCAGATGCTGTAAGTCAGGAACAAAAACAAAGTTGCTGGAAAAGCTCAACAGGTCTGGCAGCGTCTGTGGAAGAGAAAACAGAGTTAACGTTTCAGGTCCAGTGACCCTTCCTCGGAACTCCAGTTCTGAGGAAGGGTCACCGGACCCAAAACGTTAAGTCTGTTTTCTCCTCCACAGATGCCGCCAGACGTGCTGAGCGTTTCCATCAACTTTGTTATTGTTCATGAACCCATGCTGGGTGTTCCCAATGGGACAATTTATATCCAGATGTCTTGCTATTTCTTCCTTAATGATAGACTCAAGCATTTTCCCCACTGCCGAAGTGAAGCTAACTGGCCTAAAGTTACCTGCTTTTTGTCTACTTCCTTTCTTAAACAGTGACGTCACATTGGCTGTTTTTCAATCTGCGGGAACCACCCCAGAGTCCAGTGAATTTTGATAAATAATTACTAGTGCATTTGCTATGTCTCCCATCACCTCTTTTAGTATCCTGGGATGCATTTCGTCAGGGCCAAGAGACATGTCTACCGTTAGCCCCATTACCTTGCCCAGCACTGCCTCCTTAGTGATAATGACAATCTCTATGAGAATCAGTGAGAGTTTCACATCAGAGGTGAATTAATTGGGAAGGAGCACTGAAATCCATTGCTTTCATCAGCTCAGAAACAGTACTACAAAAATGCTCTTTATTGAAACGTACAGGCGTTATTGGCGATGTAACGGATTGGATGCAAAAAGGTTAGTTCCCTTCTGGAGCCGTCTCGGAACGGAGTGTCTGATATCAGAATGTAGGTCGCACATTTAAGGTAGAGTCGAGGTAAAATTTATTCTCTCAGATGGTTGTGAATCAGTGGATTTCTTTACAGAAGAGGATTGTCGAAGCTGGGCCACTAAGTATATTTAAGGCTGAGATCGAAAGATTTTTAGCAGCAAGGGTATCAAAGGTTACGAAGAAATCCAAGAAAGTGCAGTTCAGGATTAGCAGATCAGGATTATCCGCTCATTTAATAGCGGAGCAGACTTGATGGGCTGAGTTGTCTCTTTCTACTCCTAAAATGCATGATGTTAATATAAGGTTGCAAAACCGACCGGAGTAAAATTCGCCAACTTAAAAATGTGTGGATCCCATCGGGGCACTGAACCGAAGTGAGATGTGCAAAGGGCAGCAAACAAAGGGGCAGTCATTGTGGTTGGTTGTTCCGGATGAATCTGTATGCCAGGGTAAACAGGAAAAACCAGTCTTCAGTGCCCACATTGAGCCTGGCTCCATTAGGCCTACAGTCAACTCTCACAAACCACCGTTGCCCTTCACTTTTCCTGACCTCCCCTCTGTTGTTGTCTTAAACAAATTGCACGTCAGGCAATTGCAGCTGACATTGCTGATGCAGAACCGTAATATAGATTGAAGCGATACTGACTGGTCCACGACATAATTCTGCTTCTAAAGATCAGTCAATATTTCATAGCTATTATTGTAAATTTTAACCACGAGCACGCCATGGCAGTGAAGGCACTGAATCCAAATCAGTAAACTACTCGGGAAGACTTCGATCTGTATCACCCTGGTCACTGCCTGATTCAGCATTGCATCTCTCATCCTTCTGCACATGATCCTCTCGGCTCCATCTCGGTTTTGTCGCATTATCTTGGTTTATAATGCACAGACTATCCTGTTATCTATTACATTGCAGTTTCTAATGCATGAAACCCTGCCTTACAGGGCACAGTCTTCGCTCTGTAGCGCAGTATTGAAAGCAATGGTCTTCTAAAGCACCGGTCATGAGTTTACTTCTAACTGGAGGATATGAGAATGTTTGTACAACTGCCGCATCCAATATCCAAAGGAGCACTTTCATATCGTCTGAAATTTTGCCAATGTCATGTCCTCCACAGGCCAGCAGTTAGGTGAGGTGAGGTATTATAAACTGCAGATTGACAAGGAAACAATGGGGGACCAACCGAGAGGGGAGTGGCCGAATGCTTTTTTTCTTTGCTGTAATCAGATTCTGGTTTTGAAGTTTGAAATTGGACAATATAACCCAAATGGGTGAAATCCGACTTTCTGGGCGCTGGTGTCTGCTGAGGCCTTTGTCACCTTCTGGGAAATATGTCTGTGTGTTACCTTCTGGGGGTGAAAATGTGGTCCAGTTCCCCAAGGAAACGTGAACATCTCAAACGGCCGGTCCATCGCCTCGTAGCACACAAGGCTGTCGGCCAAGGCTGGAAACTGGGATGTTGAGCCTCCTTCCGTATTGTAAAAACACGATGATTCAATCACTTTGGAGGAGAAACAACTGTCGCAGAAAGAAAAAAAGCCAGAAGTTCTGTCATTAAGAAACGATGCGCGTCGCCCTTCCACCGTCCCTGGTGGTCTAGTGGTTAGAATTTCGGCACTTTTACCGGCGCGGCCCAGGTTCGATTCCCAGTCAGAAAATCAAGTTTTATTGTTCCTGATGGTGACAACAGCAAAAGCAATGCGGCTCTGTCCGCAATTCTGCAATGTCAGTTAATGCCCCCGAGAACATCAGAGTCCATACTACAGCCACTGAAAGAGGGGAAAGGTGCCTTAGCCGTCACTGCTCAGTCAGGCTATTCTATTGTGTTGTGTTGTTAACAGGGACATCAGCAGTAAGAGTAACATTCACAAGATGAACAACCAGCAAACCACCTTCGCTACTTCAATTCAATAGTCTCCCTTTTGTGACGCGGTGAGTTTCACTGGCATTTTTCGTCTGGAAGCGACAATTCATCCTATCGAGTCTGCTCAGCCATTCAATGAGATCGCTGCTGATCTGATAAATGTCAACTCCGCTTTCCTGCTTTCCCTCCGTAACCTGAGGTAAACTCGAGCCTAATCACAATATCATATATTACCGATATTTTTCGGAAGTTTAGATTACTTCAGTGACCTGTACATGTTTGCATGAAATTGAATAATACGAAACAAGCAAAAAAAAAGCCCTTCCCGCAATTCAACCCAGTGCGGGGTCAGCCATATGACAAAAGTAAGAAAGCGAAAACACCATCTCCATTTCTCCCAGCACAGATTTCTGTCTTGACGAGTTGAATATTTGCAGCATTTTTCTTTATAATTGTGACATTTTCACGGACAGATCCTCCCTTAATCCACAAACATCATCTGTGCTGCCAAAAACTATTTTGCCTCAGATTAAAATTGCTGAATATCTTTTCACACAGCATGATGCCCCAATAATCCCTGCTCCATGTCAATAAAAGTTGCTTTGGTTGAGGTTGGAGCTCACAGCCTCGGCATTTCACGCGCCTCTATACCGTCATAGAAGGGCCGCGCGCTCACCGATTGCGTCACTTCTATCTGTATCACTCTGTCACTGTCTGATTCAGCATTGCATTCTCTCATCCTTCTGCACATCATCCCCGCGGCTCTATCTCGGTTTTGTCACATTGTCTTGGTTCATAATGCACAGGTTATCTCATTAGCTATTATCACAGCTTATGTCCGCACGCTCATTGCCATCCCCATTTCCGGTTATATCTTCGTGGCTGGGCCACTGAGTTTCTCTGGTCCCGGACCTGGGAACTGGGATTATATGGTCATCTGCAGCAATGGTTACTTCCTTGTGTGAAGGAACTGGTGAAGTATCCGATGTTAAACTAGATTGCTAATGAAAGATACATTTCAACAAGTGCCTGCACTATCCCCCGAGTCTTTGATACTTTGTAGAAATCTATCAATCTCGGTCTTCAACATACTCATTGATGGAATCTCCACAGTCTCTGGTAGCATCGTAATTACAGATTCCAGCCCTCTGTGAATCCCCACATTACAGTGCACTGCTTGGAAAGAATTCCTATTGTGGATCTGGTGCTGTTCCGAGCGTATCCTCTGCCACTGTAGTTATTGCTCAGTACAAGCAAGCGGTTTTATGTGGTGCCGTGATCGTATAGTGGTTCGTACTCTGCGTTGTGGCTACAGCAACCTCGATTCGAATCCGAGTCACGGCAGTGGATGCTTGCTGCAGCTCTTTTTTATTCCTTGTGACACGGGCTGCAGCAATGCGGCAAGTATCAAACATTTTTACTGGAAAATATTCTTTGAGGTGGTGACAATCATCTCTCAACCCCCACTCTCTCACATATCTGCATTTGATGTATCAGAATTGAAACCCACCACTTGGAGATTTCTCTCCCACCCACAATCACTAACTCTCCTTTTCGTCTCTCCTTCCACTTCACTGAGGCACTGCACAATCTCACATCCATTTTCACATTGACAGCGTTCATTCTGTCTTATTGCGGTCACTGTTGCTGTGTGAACATGGCCTGTGTCACCACCGGGAACTTTAAACCAGACGAAATATTTAGATACTGGGACAGTGAGATCAAGACTCATGTAGCAGCTTTTACTGACATGGACCAATGATTATTGGAACATCAGACTTAGGAAAACGACACATGGCAATAATGAGCAAAATAGACTTCATTCGAAAAGACCAGTTTCTGTGGCTTTCTGCATCATTTATTGCATTTGTTCATTCGGCTATAGCGAGAGTATTGTGTGCAGTTCTCTAATTCACGTTATTGTGGGATGTGATAGCACCAGAAACGGTGCAGAAGAAATTTACCAGGATATTGTCTCGGCTGAAGAGTTTCCATTATGAAGAGAGATCGAATAGACTGTGGTCGTTTTCCTCAGAGCAGAGGAGATGTACAAAATAATGAATGATATTGATAGGGTAGACTCATGTAAATGCTTCCCCTTGATGGAGGGATCGATCACCAGGGGCCATAGATTTAATGTAAGAGGAAGGAAGTTTTGAGTAAATTTGCGGAAAAACACTTTCAACCAGAGGATGTTTGGAATCTGGAAGCCACTGCCTGCAAGTGTCCCAGAGGCAGATATCCTGATGACTTTAAGAAGCATTCAGATGTGAATTTGTGATGCTATGGCATTGATGGCTATGGGCTAAGCAACAGAAAGAGAATTTGGATAGTTGAGCGATTTTATTTGATTGGTGCACATGTAAAAGGCTTAAGGGGCATTTACACTCGAGGTCCTCAGCACTGTAGTGGTTAGTATCCTTGCCTGTCACGTGGGCGACTAGCGTTCGATTCCCTTCCAGGCCAGGTCCAACAATTTTTGGGGCCTTTCTGCAAAAAGGAGCCAGCTTCAGCTGATGTCTGCGTGGAGTATGCACATTCTCACCATGTCTGCGTCTGAGTGCTTCAGTTTCTTCCCACGGTCTAAACTTATGCAGGCGAGGTGAATTGAACACATAGAACATAGAAGAGTACAGCACAGGCCCTTCGGCCCACGATGTTGTGCCGGACTATTATCCTACTCTAAGATCAAACTACCCTGCATACTCTATATTTTAAAATCATCCATGCGCCTGTCCAAGACTCGCTTAAGTGTCCCGAATGTATCTGACTCGACTACCACCGCCGACAGTGCATTCCACGCATCCACCATTCTCTGTGGAAAGAACCTACCTCTGACATCTCCACTATATCTTCCTCCAATCACCCGAAAAGTGTGCCCCCTCACTATAGTCACATCCGCTTTGGGAAAAGGTCTCTGGGTATCCACACTATCTCTGCCTCTCATCATCTTATATACCTCTATCAAGTCACAGCTCATCCTTCTTCGCTCCAAAGAGAAAAACCCTCGCTCCCTCAACATTTCCTCATAAGACCTGGCCTCCAGTCCAGGCAGCAACCTGGTAAATCTCCTCTGCACCCTCTCTAAAGCTTTCACGTCCTTTCTATAATGAGGCGATCAGAGCTGAACACAATATTCCAAGTGTGGTCTAACCAGGGTTTTAAGTAACTGAAGCATAACCTTGCAGCTCTTACACTCAATTCCCTTGCCAATGAAAGCCAACGCACCATACACCTTCTTAACAACCCTATTAACTTGGGTAGCAACTTTGAGGGTTCTATTGATGTGGACCCCAAGATCCCTCTGTTCCTCCACATTAATCCTGCAATTTACCCTACATTCCGCATTTAAATTCGACCTTCCAAAATGAATCACTTCACACTTTTCCAGGTTGAATTCCATCTGACACTTCTTTGCCCAGCTTTGCATCTTGTCAATGTCCCGTTGCAACCTCCAATAGCCCTTCACATTATCCTCCATGCCACCAA
Source organism: Rhincodon typus (assembly GCF_021869965.1). Classification (NCBI taxonomy): domain Eukaryota; kingdom Metazoa; phylum Chordata; class Chondrichthyes; order Orectolobiformes; family Rhincodontidae; genus Rhincodon; species Rhincodon typus. The sequence goes on along the minus strand of NW_025966837.1, from coordinate 19,033 downwards.
CCATCGTGTCATCATCAAACTTACTAACCCACTCTTACACTTCCTCATCCAAGTCATTTATAAAGACCACAAAGAGCAGCGTTCCCAGAACAGATTCTTTCAGAACACCACTGATCGCCAAGCTCCAGGCTGAATAATTTCCATCTATTGCAACCCTCTGGCTTCTATTGGACAGCCAATTCTGTATCCAGACAGCCAAATTTCCATGAATCCCATGTCTCCTAACTTTCTAAATGAGCCCACCTTGGGGAAACTAATCAAATGCTTATCTAAAATCCATATGCACCACATCCATTGCTCGATCTTCATCAATGTAATTTGCCACATCCTCAAAGAATTCAATAAGGCTTGTGAGGCATGGCCTGCCCCTCACAAAGCCACATTGACTATTTCTAATCAAATTGTGCTTGTCCAAATAATCATAAATACTGTCTCTCAGAATCCACTCCAATAATTTGCCCACCACAGAAAGACTGACTGTTCTGTCATTCCCAGGATTATCCCTATTCCCTTTCTTGAACAAGGGAATAACATTTGCCACCCTCCAATCATCTGGTATTACTCCAGTGGACAGTGAGAACGCAAAAACCATCACCAAACTTTCTCTTCCCTCGCTTCTTGGAGCAATCTTGGGCATATCCTGTGTGGCCCAGGGGACTTATCTATCCTCATGTTTTTCAAAATTTGTAGCACATCCTCCTTCCTAACATCAGCTTGTTCGAGCGTATCTGCCTTTTTCATGCTATCCTCACAAACGTTAAGGTCCCTCTATTCCTGATAGGCACTATCGTTACTCTGACCATCCTCTTGTTCCTCACGTAAGTATAGAATGCCTTGGGATTTTCCTAAATCCTACCTGCCATACCCGCCTTCTTGCTCTCCTAAGTCCATTCTTCAGTTCCTTCCTGGCTACCTTGTCGACCTCTAGAGCTCAGTCCGATCCTTGTTTCCTTAACTTTAAGTAAGCTTCCTTCTTCCTCTTGACTAGATGTTCCACATGTCTCGTCATCCAAGGTTTCTTCACCTTACCATCCTTTCTTTGCCTCAGTGGGACAAACCTATCCAGTAGCTGCAGCAAGTGCTCCCTAAACAACCTTCACATTTCTGTCATGCATTTCTCTGAGAACATCTATTCCCAAACTCCACGCCAAAGTTCTTGCCTGACAGCATTGTAATCCCCCCTCCCCCAAAAGTGAAATAACATACCTGGGCTCATCGAGGAGTTGTACCCAGGACCTCTCGCATGTTAACACTGCATAGTACCCTATGCAAGGGTCATACCACTAATCCAACAAGCCTTTACTGTTTTTGGCTTCATATAATTCATATAATTGCTATGGGAAATTGCCCCGTTGTGTGCGGGGATGTGCACGCCAGGTTGGTAAGCCATGCTAAATGCAGGTTTATGAGAATTAGCGGGTGTCACGATTTCATACTTGGCTCTGGACGAGAATGGTCACCGTTTCATATCGGGCTCTGGGGTATAATGTTCACTCTTTTATGTTGGGCTCTGCGAGAGAATGTTCACTGTTTTATATCGGACTCTGGGAGAAAGTTCACTGGTTTATACTGGGCTGCGGGGGAGAGTGGTCACGGTCTAACGTGAGGCACTGGGGCCGAATGTTCACTGTTGTACATCGGGCTCTGGGGAGATTAGTCACTGGTTTATATCGATCCCCATTCTACTCCTCCTATACTTTCACGGGTGTGATATGTGCTGCAACAGATACCTGCAGCCCTTCAATCAAAACAAAAATGAATGGCAAGCTGAACGTATCTTTTAGACTCAGTGACCAACAAAGGCTTTGTGTCTGTGAGAATGTTTCTTCCGATAAAGAAAATACGAGCTCTACGACATTTCTGGGATTTAAAAATTCACGTTGGAATATGAATCGGTCCCTTGTTCAAACCAGAATAACTTTCCGGTGTAAGTGTAACATGATCAGCACCGGACTGCAGGGCAAATGCACAAAGCCGAGTGAGCCGCGCACGAGATAATACCGTGCAACATACTTACAGTTATTAAGCCTGTGATGCAAAATAAGTGGCTCCGAAAAAAAATCCTTCGTCTCGAATGGTAAGCAGATTTAGAATCCGAGAACGGCAGATCCCATTGCAAAATTGTTACACAGGCAGTCCAGGCACGAACAACATTATCATAATTCCTTTCACTTTCCCTGTCTTTCTGCTTAGCCGGTCAGTATTCCGGCGAAGATTTCCACTTCTGGGCAAGAGCAAATACCAGAGGTCACACGACACCATGTTATACGAGCGATTGTCTCAAAAATGATTTTTGCGATGTTGCTGCCGGAAGACGACAAAAGTGAAGGCACCGGTAAGGGCTTCGAGGAAGCCTATCCTCCTCATCCATTTTCTGAGCTGCTCGGCTATGCCGAGCTACAATATCAATTTCCCACCAGATGCCAATACCCTGGGACATTTCCAAACTGCTCCTCCAAATACACTGGAGGTTTAATCCAACTCCACTTACCGGAAACTGCTCAAGTCAGGAAATGAAAAGAATAAGAGTAAGAATGACCCACGAAAAGTGAACGCGAGCTGTCGCAGTCTCGATTAGATGAGGTTTCCCTTCTGATCAACAATGTGGGTGTGCCTGCACCGCAATGATTGCAGCAGATCAAGAAGGTGGCTCATCAGCTCCCTTCTCCAGAACAGAAATGAAGGAAATGGGAGAAATTTCACAGAGCAATACCCTCCTTTTCGCCAGAAAAGGCAAATAACTTGAAGTAGACTCAATGCAGGATTTTGTTTCACACCAGCGGCAAAATAACGATCTGCATTCACTTTCAACGAATAGGGTGAGCAACACAACTTGCCTGGGACATGGCGTAGCAGCGCAGCCTGCTTGTTCCCACTATCATGCTGGGGGCATTCCGCATGTGATAACCACTGCACCATGGGAACATGCCGTGGAAGCTGACCCGATGGAGGCTGTTGTGCTGTCCCACGTCAAAGATTACTTTCGGCAAAATAGAGACAAGTTAAACGCATCTTCGGTATAACAGGTAGCCACAGTGGGATGCAAACGCACACCTTTTCAGAGATTGGAACCTGAATCCAGCAGCTTAGACCGCCTGGCCATATCACCACACCATGGCCTCAGAGCTCACATATGACATTCCCCAATGATGCGACTGCACACAACTGATAGAAAGGCACCGGGAAATTCTTGCGAGGAACCCCATCCTTCTTGTCCATTTTCTTTGCTGCTCAGTTATGCCCAGCTACAATATCAGTTTCGCACCAGATGCCGATAGCCCTGCAATCAAAACCAATATCGACGCAAAGCTGAACGCATCTTGTGAGATTCGGTTGAGCAACAAGTATAATGTGCCTGTGCGGAAGTATATTATGCTTCGATAAAGAACACATGACTGCACCATATTTCCGGGTTCACCCACATCACTTCTGTCACACACTGAAAACTCACAATTTTTCTCCTCTGTTACCGAGAATGAAGATTTTGTTGAATAAACCCACACGATCACAAAAGAAGATAATTTTCCTTGTGAATTGGGTAATGTTCAGGGAGACTTCATTGATGCTTTCCGTGGTATCCTCAGAATTAGGTAATTCTGGTTCAGCTCCATTTGACATGGAGCCGCCCAGGAAGTGATCATTCTCATTCTGTGACTCTGAACAGTCTCGTTGGTGCAGGATTGGAGTTGGGTTGGCCCCTTTAAAAGTCTTGTCATTTATTATACAAGCGGCTGCACCGACAAGCTGATCTCTGGGACTTCCAGTAAAGTGGAAACGACTTGCACTCTGAAACAGGAAACCAGTATCTTAATTAAAGCAGCAGAAGAGAAACCATGTTTTTGGCACAACTAAATCTGCTGGCTTTAGTAATGATGCTGGAGAACTGAATAGCTGGCCTTCACCTCGGAAAATAAAGTTGCAAGATGCAAAGACGCCCAGCGTGGGGCTCGAACGCACGACCCTGAGATTAAGAGTCTCATGTTCTACCGACTGAGCTAGCCGGGCTCGATTGGTAGGTACTTCTTTTCCCATTTCACACTGAGCCAAATCCCTTGCAACCTAATTTCAATGTGACAAAGATAATCCACCTGGAAAAGCACAAGGTTCCAGTTCATTCCTCTCAATCACAAATAACATCAGCTACATCTTCCACTTCTCAGCTGTTACTCCTTCAGACCATTATAATCCATTTTCAGCGCTTGTTCCGGGATTTAAAATTCAAAATTCATATTTTAATGTCGGTGACCTCATCCTTGAGTTGCCCATGCGACTGTCAGTCACTTTGAGAGACGGTGAATCTGCTTCAATAAACCCAGTCATTTCTGTTACAGGCTGTGTGAAATGCGTGTCTGTCTGCCCAGTCTCACTCAATACATTCAGCACTTTGTTTGTTCGGTACATCAGCAAATTCTGCAGCTTCGCATCTGGGGACTGGATTTTCACAGTTCGGCTAAAAAGATTCGAAGGTTAAGAAGAATTTGCTGCAGCCGTTGTGAAATGTAAAATGATTTTCGCCCTCTTCCGCACGGGAACAACTGTTCAGGAGGAATAGGTTTCCACTCGTTGTGTCAAATGAGGTTTCCCAAGTGAGGCACAGAGTAAGTTCCACTCCCTTGGAGATTATGTCAACGTTGCTCTGAAGTTTACGGAGCGGGATGGAATCTCCCTGTGTTTTCCTGAGCCTGTGCTTGGTGCATTGAGAGGTTTGGCCCCAGTTGGAGGATCTTGCCTCCCAGGGTTGGACACGAAGCGGCTGATTGAATCTGCAGTGGCCGCTTTCTGCTGGCAGCGGAGGATTGGAGAGTGCGGGGTCAAATCCTGCTGCTTGTCCCTGTCTCACTCCGCGTGGAGCAGGGAAAGAGAAAATCATTCATGGGTTTATTTGATTCCAATCTCTTCATAGATTTCTATGAATTAAATGAAGGTACATTTTGATAATAACTGTATTAAAACCTGAATGTCCGGGGTCTGACTGGATAACTGTGGAGCTGACAAAGTTTCGAAGCTATCTCCTGAAGGTACAATCCCGATTGACAATCTTCTGTGTCACCGGAAACGTCGATGAGCAGGAAAACACAAGAACATAGAACACAGAACATAGAACATTACAGCGCAGTACAGGCCCTTCGGCCCTCGATGTTGCGCCGACCTGTGAAACCAATCTGAAGCCCATCTAACCTAAACTATTCCATTATCATTCATATGTTTATCCAATGCCCATTTAAATGCCCTTAAAGTGGGCGAGTCTACTATTTTTGCAGGCAGGGCATTCCACGCCCTTACTACTCTCTGAGTAAAGAACCTACCTCTGACATCTGTCCTCTTTCTATCACCCCTCAATTTAAAGCTATGTCCCTTCGTGCTAGCCATCACCATCTGAGGAAAAAGGCTCCCACTGTCCACCCTATCTAATCCTCTGATCATCTTGTATGTCTCTATGAAGTCACCTCTTAACCTTCTTCTCTCTAACGAAAACAACCTCAAGACCCTCAGCCTTTCCTCATAAGACCTTCCCTCCATACCAGGCAACATCCTGGTAAATCTCCTCTGCACCCTTTCCTATGTTTCCACATCCTTCCTATAATGCGGTGACCAGAACTGTACGCAATACTCCAAGTGCGGCCACACCAGAGTTTTGTACAGCTGCAACATGACCTCATGGCTCCGAAACTCAATCCCTCTACCAATAAAACCGAACATACTGTACGCCTTCTTAACAACGCTATCAACCTGGTGGCAACTTTCAGTGATCTATGCACATGGACACCGACATCTTTCTGCTCATCCACACTACCAAGAATCTTACCATTAGCCCAGTACTCTGTATTCCTGTTACTCCTTCCAAAGTGAATCACCTCACACTTTTCCGCATCAAACTCCATTTGCCACCTCTCAGCCCAGCTCTGCAGCTTATCTATGTCCCTCTGTAACCTGCAACATCCTTCCGCACTATCCACAACTCCACCGACATTGGTGTCATCCGCAAATTTACTAACCCATCCTTCTACGCCCTCATCCAGGTCATTTATGAAAATGACAAACAGCAGTGGCCCCAAAACAGATCTTTGTGGTACACCACTAGTAACTGAACTCCAGGATGAACATTTTCCATCAACCACCACCCTCTGTCTTCTTACAGCTAGCCAATTTCTGATCCAAACCGCTAAATCACCCTCAATCCCATGCCTCCGTATTTTCTGCAATAGCCTACCATGGGGAACCTTATCAAACGCTTTACTGAAATCCAAATACACCACATCAACCGCTTTACCCTCATCCACCTGTTTGGTCACCTTCTCAAAGAACTCAATAGGGTTTGTGAGGCACGACCTACCCTTCACAAAACCGTGTTGACTATCCCTAATCAAATTATTCCTTTCTGGATGATTAAAAATCCTATCTCTTATAATCCTTTCCAACACTTTACCCACAACCAAAGTAAGGCTCACTGGTCTATAATTACCAGGGTTGTCTCTACTCCCCTTCTTGAACAAGGGGACAACATTTGCTCGTCTCCAGTCTTCTGGCACTATTCCTGAAGACAATGACGACATAAAGATCAAAGCCAAAGGCTCTGAAATCTCCTCTCTAGCTTCCCAGAGAATCCTAGGATAAATCCCATCCAGTCCAGGGGACTTATCTACTTTCACACCTTCCAGAATTGCTAACACCTCCTCCTTATGAACCTCAATCCCATCTAGTCTAATAGGCTGTATCTCAGTATTCTCCTCAACCACATTGTCTTTTTCCTGTGTGAATACTGACGAAAAATATTAATTTAGCACCTCTCCTATCTCTTTGGACTCCACGCACAACTTCCCACTACTGTCCTTGACCAGCCCCAATCTTACTCTAGTCATTCTTTTATTCCTGACATACCTATAGAAAGCTTTAGGGTTTTCCTTGATCCTACCTGCTAAAGACTTCTCATGTCCCCTCCTGGCTCTTCTTAGCTCTCTCTTTAGGTCCTTCCTGGCTAACTTGTAACTCTCAAGTGCCCTAACTGAGCCTTCACGCCTCATCTCTACATAAGCCTCCTTCTTCCTCTTGACAAGAGATTCAACTTCTTTAGTAAAGCACGGTTCCCTCGCTCGACCACTTCCTCCCTGCCTGACAGGTACATACTTCTCAAGGGCACGCAGTAGCTGTTCCTTGAACAAGCTCCACATTTCAATTGTGCCCAGCCCCTGCAGTTTCCTTCTCTGTCCTATGCACCCTAAATCTTGCCTCATCGCCTCATAATTGCCTTTCCCCCAGCTATAACTCTTGCCCTGCGGTATATACCGATCCCTTTCCATCCCTAAAGTAAACGTAAACGAATTGTGGTCACTATCACCAAAGTGCTCACCTACCTCCAAATCTAACACCTGGCCTGGTTCATTACCCGGTACCAAATCCAATGTGGCCTCGCCTCTTGTTGGCCTATCTACATACTGTGTCAGGAAACCCTCCTGCACACATTGGACAAAAACTGATCCATCTGAAAGACTCGAACTATAGCGTTTCCAGTCAATATTTGGAAAGTTAAAGTCCCCCATAACAACTACCCTGTTACTTTCGCTCCTATCCAGAATCATCTTTGCAATCTTTTCCTCTACATCTCTGGAACTTTTCGGAGGCCTATAGAAAACTCCCAACAGGGTGACCTCTCCTTTCCTGGTTCTAACCTCAGCCCATACTACCTCAGTAGACGAGTTGTCATCAAATGTCCTTTCTGCCACCGTAATACTGTCCTTGACTAACAATGCCACACCTCCCCCTCTTTTACCACCTTCCCTGATCTTACTGAAACATCTAAACCCCGGAACCTGCAACAACCATTCCTGTCCCTGCTCTATCCATGTCTCCGAAATGGCCACAACATCGAAGTCCCAGGTACCAACGCATGCTGCAAGTTCACCCACCTTATTCCGGATTCTCCTGGCATTGAAGTAGACACACTTCAAACAACCTTCCTGCCTGCCGGTACACTCCTGCGACCTTGAAGCCTTATTTATGACCTCACTACTCTCAACCTCCTGTACACTGGAGCTACAATTCAGGTTCCCATCCCTCTGTTGAATTAGTTTAAACCCTCCCGAAGAGCATTAGCAAATTTCCCCCCCAGGATATTGGTACCCCTCTGGTTCAGGTGTAGACCATCCCGTTTGTAGAGGTCCCACCTACCCCAGAATGAGCCCCAATTATCCAGGTATCTGAATCCCTCCCTCCTGCACCATCCCTGTAGCCACGTGTTCAACTGCTCTCTCTCCGTATTCCTCGCCTCGCTAGCACGTGGCATGGGTAACAAACCAGAGATAACAACTCTGTTTGTTCTCGCTCTAAGCTTCCACCATAGCTCCTTGAATTTCTGCCTTACGTCCCCATCCCTTTTCCTACCTATGTCGTTGGTGCCTATGTGGACCACGACTTGGGGCTGCTCCCCGTCCCCCTTAAGGATCCCGAAAACATGATCCGAGACATCATGGACCCTGGCACCTAGGAGGCAACACACCAACTGCGAGTCTTTCTCGTTCCCACAGAATCTCCTATCTGTCCCCCTAACTATGGAGTCCCCAATGACTAATGCTCTCCTCCTCTCCCCCCTTCCCTTCTGAGCAACAGGGACAGACTCTGTGCCAGAGACCTGTACCCCATGGCTTACCCCTGGTAAGTCGTCCCCCCCAACAGTATCCAAAACGGTATACTTGTTTTTGAGGGGAATGGCCACAGGGGATCCCTGCACTGTCTGCCTGTTCCCTTTCCGTCCCCTGACTGTAACCCATCTGCTTTTTTCCCGTACCTGAGGTGTGACTACCTCCCCGTAACTCCTCTCAACTACCCTCTCAGCCTCCCGAATGATCCGAAGTTCATCCAGCTCCAGTTCCAGTTCCCTAACACGGTTTCCGAGGAGCTGGAGTTGGGTGCACTTCCCGCAGATGAAGTCAGTGGGGACACTAGTGGTGACCCTTACCTCCCACATTCTACAGGAGGAGCATACAACTGCCCTAACATCCATTCCCACTGTTCTGAATTCCCAAACAGACAAATTAAAAAAAAATACTTGGAGCCTTACCAAATCAGCGCTCAGAACCTTTTTTTTTGGTTAGAGGAGGAGGATGGGTGGGAGACACTACCTATGTAGTGTTTCGGGTAAAGCAACCGCCCAAAAAGATTACCTCACTTAGTCCAAAAATGGAGTCACGCGAGGTAAGACTTTTATAATCGAAAAGCTCACTTTCCCAGGCTGCCCTCGCGCTTCCTCCCGGACTCCCACCGCTGAAACAACTGAAACGAAAAGAGGCTGCATTCCTGGGTAGTCTCAAAACACCAGTCTTTCTCTCAATATCCGAATGCACTGACCAATTGCAAAACAGAAACTGTTAACATTAGGCTCTGCAAAAGCTCCTAATGCAGGGAGTCAGCCTCATTGCGCAGCTGGAGGCCTTTCTGTTTTCAGAACCTATCACCGGTTTATGTGTGATGCTTACATGCAGTAGAGTTGTGGTGTTAGCACGGACATGAGCAAGAACGGTAACATTCACAGTGTGAAGAACCAACAAAGATAATCACCGTCACTGCTTCACTTCAAGGTCCCTGATTTGTGAAGCCGTGAGTTTTACTGGCAGAGAAAACACATTTGTCGTCAGGAGGCTGCTTCTGTGTCTCCTCTTTGTCTGCTCGATTCACCATGAACTTCCTTTCTGCTGTTCCACAAGCACTTCTGCTTCTCCTTTTCTTGTATTCTCATCCCTTCATTCACAGTTTGGTCGGAATAACGAGGTGAGGCTGGATAAACTGTAGCCTTACTGGGGAATGTTGTGGTAATGGCACAGATATTTTTCTTTTCCTTTCTGTCAGTGAGCAGCCATTTCGAATGAAGAATTGGTCCTTTCTGTGTCCACCACAATATGTGTCTCCATTTGTCTCTCTTTGACTCTGTGTATCCACCTCACCCCCTTTCACACTCTCCGACACTCCATTGTCCACATCCCTCATTCCCCATTTCTGCTCTTTGAAAAGATCACCCTCATTCATTTTTAAACCAACAGTAAAGACATCGCTCTAATACTATAATTGTGGTGGCATTGTTTTTTTTTCTGGTGGGTTAGGAATTCTACTTTGAATTCTGAAGATTCATAATCTTTTGAGACCAGAAATAACTCCTCACCTCAGTCATAACAGACAGACACATTATCCAAGGAATGTGAGCCCAGGACTAGACACTCCACTCTCAAAGTGTTTCCGAATTTCAGACTTTTCAAACAGCAGAAATGGGAAATGGGGTTGTGGACAATGGAGTGTCGGAGAACGTGAAAAAGGGAGAGGTGGATACACAGAGTCAAAGAGAGACAAATAGAGACACATATTGTGGTCGACACTGAAAGGACAATTCTCCATTTCACATGGCTGCTAACTGACAGAAAAGAAAAGAAAAAGGCAACCATTTCAGCAGAGCTTTTCAGCACCTCATGGCAACGGAAGCAGCATTACAGCTGATGAAGTCCTTTTAAAGTTGTAAAGTTGGCGTGAGTAAGCTAATGAGAGAGTGAATTTGATAAATACGTCGTTTCGACAGATAAAGCGATTAATTTCTCCCGACATTATAACATAGAAATGCATAATTAACCTAGTAGGGGTGAATGGTCACTGGATCTGAAACCTCAGCTCTGTTTCTCTCTGAAGATGCTACCAAGCCTGCTGAGTTTCTCTATCAATTTCTGTTTTGTGGCAGATTGCCTCAGTTCTTTGTTTTAAGTTAACCTACACAACGTTTGGGAAAAATCAGATTAGCTGTTTGCTCCTGGACAGTCAGAACTGCTGGCACCACGATAAATTAGCGTAACAGAACTTCTTTCCCCTAACTGGGAATTGAACCCAGGCTGCAGCACTGAAAGCGCTCAATCCTAACCACTGGACCATCAAGAAATACAGCAAAAGAAGTCGTGTCTTTTCGTAATGACACTGCTTTTCCGTTTTCATTTCTGATCATATTCGCTGCAGATCGGTTTCTCCGTCTCTGAGTTTTTAACAGTGTGGAAAAAGACCATTTGGCCCATCGTTTCAGTGCAGCTCATCAACCCTCCATCCATTCTCGTCCCAGTTTCCAGCATTTAGCCCATAGCCTTGTGTGCTTGACTTTACGAAGGCAAATGTCAATGCATTTATCCCTGTGATGTCAAATAACACAATAAATGGGCCTGAAGTTTGAGATGGTAAAACTGTGTTAATACCCCCTTGAGGAACTCATCCTCATTTTCACCCACAGAGGGAGACACAGGGGCACATCCCCGAGAGTGACAGAGACCTCAGGATTATACCTGCTCCATGTGCTTGACGTCCGGTCTCCGTCCCCAGCCACAAGCTTCTGCGATAAAAGGCAGCTTTAGGTGGAACACGAGCAACTTCTGCGGACAATGAGAACTGTTTCCGTGAGCTGGGATATAAAATGGACAGTGAGCTGAAATAGTCTCACAGGCTGCTCACGTGCAACTTTCAATTTCGAAAACTCGTCAAACCAATCACTGCAGTACCTTAAATCGTGTGAGGTTTTATGCTTCTTGCTCTCGAACAGGCAGTGATTGGCATATGTCCCTCTTAACCGAAATGTTCGTCGACCACCTCTCCTGTAATACCTTTCTCAAACAAGAATACAATGAGCAAATCCCTTTCAGCTCTCAACTGTTGTTGGCGGTATTCAAATCGCGCAGGAATAGCCAATTGATTTGCAGTTCATCGCCTTAACCACTCGGCCACGACTATATATATCGCAGCGCTGAGCTCTGCTTCCCAGGTCTCTCTCCCTCTTTCTCTGTGTGGAGCTGAGGAAGAGTGAATCATGACTCGGTTTGTTTGAATCCAATCACTTCTCAGATTTCTAAAGGGTTAAATTCAGTACATGGCAGATCCAGCTGTTTCATCCCAACAGATGGGATAAACCTTCATTTAAAAACAAAAACATAAATTTCAGGAAAAGCTCAGCAGATCTGGCAGAGAATCAGTGTCAACGTTTCAGAACTCTGTTTTATCCCACAGGTACTGCCAAACCTGCTGAGTTTCTACAGCAGTTTTTGTTTGTCTCATTGTCCCGTAGCCGAGATGAGATTTGAATTCCTGATGTGCAGGAACGAGAATCCTTTCAATGTCACAAGTCAGTTCATGTCCCGAGAACATCAGAGTCAATGTCCCAGCCTTTAAAAGAAGGGGCAGGTGTCTTGACTGTTTGTGCTCAGTCGGAAAATTCACTCTTCATTCTCCTGTGATTCCGGTTTCCAAGAGTTTCTAAAGATTCAAAAAGCTGGAGACTGGGTTTTCTGTTTTGCTTCCTTAACATCGCCCCACCCTCCACTTCCAACTGTTAATATTTTCCCAAAATCTCTTCACAATCCTCCGCCTTGCAACATTTGCAGGGATGAGGAAATCTTGTTTAGTGGAGTGATTCCCGAGATCGGAAATGTTCTCTTTGGAGCAAAAAAGTTTAACCAGAGATTTCCTAGTGGTGTTCACAGCAGTGGGGGAGGGAGTGGCGGGAATAGGCGGGGTGATTGTCGGGAGAAACTGTAGACGCTGACCAGGGTCAGTTACCAGAGGACTGCAATTCAAGATATTTAATGCAAAACCATTTATGTCGATTAAACACAGAGAATACTGCAGAAACTCAACACGTTTCGTGGTACCTGTGGAAAGAGAAACAGAGCTGAAGTTTTGAGTATGGTAAGTTTCTTGTTCAGAACGCGTGTTCTCTGAATGTCAATAAATGACCAGACTCTCCGGTGGGGTAGTGAGACGGATTTTCTCGAGTTTGAGCAATAACTCATTGATCAGAAGGTTATTTGAAAAAAAAACATACATGTTCAGGGAACGTAGTCGGCAGGATTCGAGCCTGCGCGGGGAAACTCCAAAATATTTCTATACCATCGCCTTAACCACTCGGCCACGACTACAGGGATGGTACTACGCATGAACATTTCTCATGGAATGGGTTCAAAAGGAAAGAGGAGCATTCGGCTTGTCTTATCCGTGCCACAACCCTTATATTTCTTGTCAAACTGTACTTGATCAGAACGGAGATTGAATTGAACTACATTATTGAGAAATAGAGTGAATGGGAAGAATCCATTTCTATGAGCAAAGAGATTAATAGATCAATGGATTGAGAAAGAAAGATTTGTATTTTTTGTATTTTGAAAGCGCCTTTCACCACTATCTCAATCACAACCAATGGAGTACTTTTGAAGCAGATTCTTCATTGGCCAATCTAATGTGCAAATCAGGGCAGTTTGTTTAACCATAGGTCAAAAACGAAACTGTTTCAAATACTCACAATTGGCGCTGGATGTGCCAGTGAGTTCATAACTAACTTTGGGGGTTTGCTGTGCTCTGATTTACACCCGGGTGCGTAATCTCAGGGGAAGGTGTTGCCCATTTAATACAGAGATGAGGGGGATGTTCTCCCATTCAGACAGGAACAAATCTGTGGAATTCTTCCAACAGAGTTCTGATAAGGCTGGGTGTATTCAAGGCTGAGATAGACAGAGATTTAGTCATTTAGGGATTCAAGGGCGACTGTGATAAGGCAGAAAAGTGGAGTTTTGGATTAGCCATGATCTCATTTAAAGGTGTAATTCACTTGATGGGCCAAAATACTTCCATCTGTCCCAATGTCTTATCTGTCATTTGAAAAATGCGAGACAATTGTAAAGGAAGAAATAAAGGTCGTTTATAAAAGGTTATTGCAATCAAACACAGTCAACATCGTTTGTTGAAAGGCAAATCACACTTGAAAATTTTGCCAGACTTCTTTGGTCATCTCACAAGCACAGTTGATAAAGGCAAACGGCAGACGAAGTGCATTTGAATTTTTAACAGGCACTCAATAAGGAGCCATATCTCAGGTCATTGCACAAGGTAGGGGTTTACGCTGTTAGGTATAAATGAGCATGGGCTGCCCATTGTTTAATTAACATAAAATACAGAATCGAGATTAATGGGTATTTTTCAAGTTGGAAAGATATGATTTGTGGAGTGTCAGAATGGTCAGTCATAGGGCTGCAATTATTTATCTCTGTATTAATGACTTGGAGGAAGTGCCAGAGTGTAATGTGTTCAGTTTTGCAGAAGATACGAAATAGGCGGAGGGCATGTTGTGATGAGGATATGTGAATCTGCAAAGGGATATAGATAGGTTGAGTGAGTGGACAAAAACTTGGTTCATGCAGTTTCATGTCGGCAGTATGAGTTCTTGTACTTTGGTAGGAAGCGTCAAAAGGTAGACTACTATTAAAATCGAGAGAAATTTCCAAAAAAAGGGGTACAAAGAAACCTGAGTGTTCTTGAGCATGAAGCAAACAGAGGTGAATGACATATTTATTTTTCTGGCAAAAAATGGTCTCCTTTCCGAAAGTTCACAATGAAAGAAACTAAGTACGTGTAAATTATTCGAAGGCCAGGATATTTCCAGTGTTGTTCTATGGGACATATTTGATAAATTGTTTATGGTTCTGTAAACTTTATTTGCCATGGAGCTGGGAGTGGGAGAGGGGAAAATTAAGGTCACCCATGATTATTGTCGTCCCTTTATCTGTCACACACAGTATCTGTTTTTTATACGCTTGTTTTCATGTTGTGGTTACTGTTAGTAGGCTTGTAGACTACACCCACTGGTGACTTCTTTCCCTCACTGTTCCTCATCTCTACATAAACAGATTCTACATGCTTATCTCCTGAATCAAGGTAATCTCTAACCATTGTACAAATGTCACCACAACCTTGGCATTTCACACGCCTCTGTATGCCTTCTTGCAATATTAATTGATCTTCTACTGTGTTACTATTGCATATATTAAGAGAAAATAAAAGGGAAAACAAACATTGCCGTGATTCGGATTCAAGTCGAAGCTGCTGTGGCTATATGCAGAGTATTGGCCATTATACGACCATGGCGCTTAACAACGAGGCACCGGGAAACGTACAATAAGCACACTGCTGGAGGGCATGCCAGGAGCAGCACCAGAAACACAACAGAAATACTCATCAAATAGCATACTGAAATGAGTGGACAAAATCTATCGAATTCAGGGCCATGGAGGATGTCAATGTCCAGCATTCAGAGTATGCAAAACTGAGGTTGATAGATTTCGTTGGATTAAACATATTAAGAAATCATGGGATAGTGCAGAAAAATGTCAGTGAAGCAGAAGTTCATACATAATTTCATTGATCAGCGAGGCAGGTTCAATGGGCTGAGTGGCCATTTGTTATGTTTCAAAATAAAAACATGACTTTCTTATATTCACTTGGCAAATGTAATTAATATTCGGGTGGAAATGAAGTAATTGTTCTGGGCTGCGGTCTTGTATATATTTCTCAAATGTAAATCGAGTTTTACATCGGCTGCATCAGCAGTTTCCTCACACAAGGAAATAACCACTGTTGCAGAAGATCATTTAACCCCAGTTCCCAGCCCTGGAATCAGAGAAATTCAGTGCCCTAACATTCTATATATGCAGGGTCAATCGGATTCTAATCCTAAATCCCTATTCCAGTCAATCCCTGAAAAACTTGATAACCTTTGCTAAGCACAATATCTCTCTATGTGCCTTAAAAATATCCAAGAACTCTGCAGGTTGCAGTGGAGATTTACAAGAATGTTGCCAGGACTGGATAAGATGAAACTTTGCAGAATGTTTGGTTAGGCTGGGACTGTTCTCCTTGGAACACAGGAGGCTGACTGGAGTTTATAATCATATAACAGCATTTATTAACATTCAATATTCTTAGGGGCCTTGACAGCGTAAATATGGACAAATGCTTTCCCTGAGCATGACAGAGAAGGAGTTCAGGACATCATATCCGAATAAGGTTTAACCCATTTAATTCAGATATGAGGAGGAATTTCTTCGCTCGGGGCCAGTGAACTTGTGGAATTCTTTCCTGCAGACGGCTGTTGAAGCTGAATTGTTGGGTATTGTCAAACTGAGCGAGACAGACGTCTAATCAGTAAGATGGTCAAGAGGTACCCAGGTCAGGCAGCAGAATGGAGTTGAAGATTATCATTGAAAGATGCAGCAGACTCGTTGGGTCGAATATTTCTGCTCCTAATTTATTCCTACTGCTCCTCCATCATTTTGTCCATGGTCTTATTTAATCGATAGGTCCAATATTGTTTGGGGGGTGGACTTGGATAAAATTATAGTCTTAGTTTCACGCTGTCACGCCTTGTAGCTAATCACGGCCCTTTCACTCCATTCCCTCTGCATTTGTTTTCCACCGATAACATTTTGGATTCTTCCAAACTGAATTGAAAGTCATTCTAAGTAAGACTGACTGCCAGCACCACCCCACAAACACTCAACGGCCTGGTTTATCTTTGTTAAGAAGCCCTGTCCACTGTGACTACTACACAACAGCAACATGGAGTCATTCTCTGTCTGAATTTTAAACCAAGGCTACAATGGAGAAAGCTCCTTCCTAACGACGAGAACATTAAAGAAGCTACAACTTAACAGTGAAAGTTGGTTCATCAGCATTTCTTCTGCCTTGTTCCTTATTCCTTGTGTCAGTGAATTACATGTGCCTCTCAGTCTGTCACAGGCTTTCACTTTTGTTGTTTTTACAGAGTCGTGCCTTTACACTTGGAAAATGCCGGGAATACTCACAATCCTGTCCCTCCCTACCCGCGAATAAGCATTTCTTTGATCAAAATAAAACATGTCACACAGGAAGAAGAAATCTTCAGTGTCTTGGAAAACCTTCAGGTGGAGTCCTCTCAGTTCTCTGCTGTAATCTTAGCAAAAAGATCATTCTCGCTTGGATTCTGTTCGTCACAGAGAGTTCGGGGAGATCGTGAAGATCCGATGCATCTTCAGTGCGTCCTATTTCTTGAATTTCAAAATTAGGCGATTTTCAGGTTCATGACTTTCGACTCATTGTTCTGTTGTCGTGGCAACAGTCAATTTTGAACAAAGTTTATGGGAAATTGCCAGTTTCTGAGGATTTGGAAATGATTCAACGATCGACAAACGTCTTGGAAATGTTCGAAATGTGAAAAATTATTTGCGGAGAGAGAATAAAAGATTTTTTTTCAGATCGCAAACATTTCTCATATGGCTATTCAAAATGGAATTAAGTGGCGGGAAAAAGCTGTTTAACTCGCTTCAATTCATTCAATTTGATGCAAACTCCACAGGTCATTGAAACATTCAAAAAAGGAATCAGATTTATCTCAGCGAAACGTGCGAATGTTACATTCAACTTTGGTCAGAATTTTTATCAGCTTAAAATAAAGAACTGCTGAGAGGAAGGGAGGGTTCAAAATGCAAAGAGACAGAGCCTTGTTTCTGGATTTCTTGGGTGGAGTTCGGAAAGTATGAAATGTTCCTTACATCATCGGAATGTGGTCGAATCATTAAGGCACCATTTTAAAGCGGGAATTGTGCCTCTGAGCGACGGTTTCCTTCCGACTCGAGAAGGTCTAACTTTACTTTTTAATTGAAAAAATGTTCGGTTTCATTTACAGTTCTTCACGGAGAATGAACTGCCGATCTTATTCAGCTGCACGTGTACAATAAATTTCTTTACACGTGAAGTCAAAGAAATTCGAAACTATTCCCCAACTGCCCACAGACTTTGTCTCACTGTTGAGGTGCCTCCTTAGGGACCTTGGGGTGCAGGTACATAATTCTTTGAAGTTTACATCACATATGGACAGAAAGGTTAAACAGGCTTTTGGCACGCCTGCCTTCATTGCTCAATCGTTTCAATTCAGGAGTTGGGAAAGTCATATTGAGGTTGGACAGAATGTTGGTGAGGCATCTTCTGGAATGCAGTGTGCAGTTTCGGTCGCACAATTACAGGAGGCATATAATTAAGCTGGCGAGTGTTAAGAAGAGGGTTACCAGGATGTTGCCTGGTATGAAAGGTTTAATTTATAAAGAAAGGTTGACTAGATTTGGACTTTTTTCTCTGGTGCTTAGGAGGTTGAGAGGCGACCTCTCAAGTTCATAAAATAATGAGACGTGTAGATAGTACTAATTGTAGTTGTCTTTTCCCGAGGATGGGAGATTTCAAGACTAGGGGACATTCTTAAGTTGTGAGGAAATAATTTTTTAAAAAAGATAGGAGAGGCAGAACTTTGCAATGACTGTGAATAAAACGATAGCAAGTTCCAGCAGAGAAACGAGTGGCAGAGAAACGGGTGACAGTAAAGCAGGCATACAAGGACGAACGTGTTTCGTTTGCCAGTGAAATTCACCGCTTCACAAAGTGGAGAATATTGAAGTGCAGCAGTGACGGCGATTATTTTGCTGGATATTCACCTTGCGAATGCTTTATCCGCCGGTATCCCCGATTACATCACAAGTCGACAGGATGAAAGCTGCAGCGAGACGTGTGGAGCCAGTGGTGTAATTGATACGGCGTCTGACTTTGGTTTGGAAGATTGAAATGTTGTATCCTCTCTCGCTCGAGTGAAGTTGACAGCTTTTCTACCCTTGCAAATTGACAGGTGCTTCCGAAGAGGAATGTATGCCCAGCGCTGTTTTTGTCAGATTCCCAGCAGCTGAAGTGATTGGATCGCTGGGTTTTGGAAATTGAAAATTGAAATTGAAAGGTAAATGAGTAACATGAGTGTGGGGTTACTTCAGCTCACTGTCTATTTCATATCCCAGCTCATGGCAACGGTACCCATTGTCAGGAGAAACTGCTTGTGTTCCACATAAAGCTGCCTTTTGTCGGGGTACCTTGTGTACGGTGGGAGAAGCGGGTACAACAGTGTGTGTATAATATCACAAAGACTGACACTGAGCCACACATTAAACGGTAAAGTTGAGGTGGTTAACTTCCTCGCCCAGCTGGCTGGTTTTCGTTCAGACGTTTCATCACCATTCTAGGTAACATCATGAGTGAGACTTCCGATGAAACGATGTTGTTCTACTCCACTTGGAATTTATATTGCCTGGTCCGTTACGGTGAGTTCTGTCATTTTCGGTTCTGTTCTGTATGGGTTCTATATGGGGTCCAATTCTATATGTTTGCTGATTGCATTATGGATTGA
>NW_025966836.1:0-30166 GCF_021869965.1 Rhincodon typus | reverse complement strand
TCACTCCTTCCCCGTCCCTCGCTCCCTCACTCTCCATCCCTTGCTCCCTGTCCCTTGCTCCATCGCTACCCGTCCCTCCCTCCCTGTCCATCGCTCCCTCACTCCCTCCCCGTCTCTCGATCCCTCGCTACCTCCCCGTCCCTCCCTCCCTTGCTACCTCCCCGTCCCTCGCTGCCTTGCTCCCTCCCTGTCCATCCCTTTCCCTCGCTCCCTCCCTGTCCCTCGATGTGCCTCGCTCCCTCACTGTCCCTCCCTGCCTAACTCCCTGTCCCTGTCCCTCTCTCCCTCCCTGTCCCTCCTTCCCTGTTCTTTTTCTCCCTCTCTGTCCCTTCCCCTCCTTGTCCGTCCCTGCCCCTCGCTCCCTCCCTGCTCCTCCCTCTCCCTGTCCCTCGCTCCCTCCCTCTCCCACCCTGTAGCCCTCCCTATCCCTCGCTCCTACCCTCTCCCTCCCTGACCCCCTCCCTCTCCCTCCATATCCCTCGCTCTGTCCCTGTCCCTCGCTCCGTGTCCCTCGCTCCCTCCCTGTACGTCGGTCCCTATCCGTCCCTCGCTCGCTGCCCATCCCTCGCCCCCTCTCCGTTCCACGCTCCCACCACGTCCCTCCTCCCTGTCGCCATCCCTGCCCTTCGCTCCCACCCCATCCCTCGCACCCTCGCACCCTCGCAACCTCCCCGTCCCTCGCTCTCTCGCCATCCCTCGCTCCCATCCTCCCTCCCGCCCTACTCCCCGTCCCTCCCTCACTCTCTCCTTCCCCGTCCTTCACTCCCTCGCTCTCTGTCCCTCGCTCCCCATCCTTTGCTTCATTGCTACCCGTCCCTCTCTCTCTGTCCTTTGTTCCCTTCCCCCTCCCTCCCCCTCACCCCCTCCCTTTCCCTCGCTCCTTCCCTGTCCCTCCCTGTCCCTGTCCCTTGCTCCCTCCCTGTCCCTTCCTGTCCCTGTCCCTCCCTCCCGCCCTATCCCTCCCTCTCTGTCCCTCACACCCTCTCTGTCGCTCCCTCCCTGTTCTTTGCTCCCTCCCTGTCCCTCCCCTTCCTTGTCCATCCCTGTCCCTGCCCCTCGCTCCCACCCTGTCCCTCGCTCCCTCCCTCTCCCTCCCTGTCCCCCCTCTCTCCCTCCATATCCCTCACTCCGTCCCTGTCAAGGCTACTAAAACATTTATCATCTGTGTGGCTGCCAAGATGTCTCAGCAAGTGGGATGATTGATTGAATCCTTTCCCACTCTCAGAACAAATGCATGGTTTCTCTCCCGCGTGAATTCGCTGGTGTGAGAGCAGACAGAAAGATTGACGAGATCTCTTCCAACACTTGGAGCATTTGATCGACCTCTCCTAAGCGCGGTCTCGCTGGTGTGTCGGCGGGTAGAATGTTTGAGTGAACCCTTTCTACACTTAAAGCAATTATAGAGTCCAAGAGATATTCAGCACGGAAACAGAGCTTTTGGTCCAACTCGTCCATGCCGAACAGATATCCAAAATTAATCTAGTCCTGTTTGCCAACATTTGGCCCATATCCCACTAAACACTTCCTAGACATGGATCCATACAGATGCCTTTTAAATGTTGTATTTATACCAGCCTCCACCATTTCCTGTGTCAGTTCAATCCATACATACACCATCCTGCGTGTCAAAACATTACACCCTACGTCCCTTTAAAATCTTTACCCTCAAACCTTAAACCTATAACCTCAAGTTTGGACTCCCCTACCCCGGGAAAAAGACCCTATCACTGCCCCTCATGATTTTATTAACTTCTATAAGGTCACCCCTCAGCCTCCAATACTCCAGTGTAAATAGCCTTAGTTTATTCAGCCTCTTCCTCCAGCTCAACTGCTCCAACCCTGGCAACTTCTTTGTAAACCTTTTCGAAATCTTTTCATCTTTCCTCGAGCAGAGAGAATAGAATTGAATGCAGTTTGTGAGGTTTCGTCTGCGTGTATTAACGTGGTTAATGGGTACAGAGAGGATGAACACATCCTCTTTGTCTCCCCTGTTTAAATTGTGAAAATATCGGTTTTAAAGCAGTGCAAGAGGAGATCGTCTCGTTCTGTGCATTTTCACTGGAAATGTTCAGCTGTGAACTGTCCGTCTTTACAAAAGCGGTGTTTGACTTAAATTCTCACTGAATAACACCGAGATAGAAAAAAAAGCATCAAGTTTCTGTGATCGGGTGTTTAAGTACATGAACATATGGATGGGGACAGAATCAACCTGCGTGGTGCTGTGGCTTAGTTGGTGAAAGCGCCTCTCTAATAAACAGGAGATCTGTGGTTCGTAGTCCCAATGGTGCCTACGGCTTAAATTGAGGGCATCTTGCCTAAACGTCTCGCAAATAGCGCTAGTTGCTTGATTCCTGAATGTGGAGGTGGCTTGCTTCTTACGTTTATACTCAATGCATTATTAGTCCTCTGCTCCCACTCCAGTTGCCTGAGCTTAACCCAATTGGCAATTTTGTTTGTTGCTGTTTTGTGAACTGTAACAATTAACAATTGCCGACTAATCAGAGAGAGAATTTTTGATAAATATGCCGATTTGACAGATAAAGCTGATAAGGATTATAAGAGATAGGATTTATAATCATCTAGAAAGGAATAATTTGATTAGGGATAGTCAACACGGTTTTGTGAAGGGTAGGTCGTGCCTCACAAACCCTATTGAGTTCTTTGAGAAGGTGACCAAACAGGTGGATGAGGGTAAAGCGGTTGATGTGGTGTATATGGATTTCAGTAAAGCATTTGATAAGGTTCCCCATGGTAGGCTATTGCAGAAAATATGGAGGCATGGGATTGAGGGTGATTTAGCGGTTTGGATCAGAAATTGGCTCGCTGTAAGAAGACAGAGAGTGGTGGTTGATCGGAAATGTTCATCCTGGAGTTCAGTTACCAGTGGTGTACCTCAAGGATCTGTTTTGGGGCCACTGCTGTTTGTCATTTTTATAAATAACCTGGATGAGGGCGGAGAAGGATGGGTTAGTAAATTTGCGGATGACACCAAAGTTGGTGGAGTTGTGGATAGTGCGGAAGGATGTTGCAGGTTACAGAGGGACACAGATAAGCTGCAGAGCTGGGCTGAGAGGTGACAAATGGAGTTTAATGCGGAAAAGTGTGAGGTGATTCACTTTGGAAGGAGTAACAGGAATACAGAGTACTGGGCTGATGGTAAGATTCTTGGTAGTGTGGATGAGCAGAAAGATCTCGGTGTCCATATGCATAGATCACTGAAAGTTGCCACCAGGTTGATAGCGTTGTTAAGAAGGCGTACAGTATGTTCGGTTTTATTGGTAGAGGGATTGAGTTTCGGAGCCATGAGGTCATGTTGCAGCTGTACAAAACTCTGGTGCGGCCGCACTTGGAGTATTGCGTACAGTTCTGGTCACCGCATTATAGGAAGGATGTGGAAGCATTGGAAAGGGTGCAGAGGAGATTTACCAGGATGTTGCCTGGTATGGAGGGAAGGTCTTATGAGGAAAGGCTGAGGGTCTTGAGGCTGTTTTCGTTAGAGAGAAGAAGGTTAAGAGGTGACTTGATAGAGACATACAAGATGATCAGAGGATTAGATAGGGTGGACAGTGGGAGCCTTTTTCCTCAGATGGTGATGGCTAGCACGAGGAACATAGCTTTAAATTGAGGGGTGATAGATATAGGACAGATGTCAGAGGTCGGTTCTTTACTCAGAGAGTAGTAAGGGTGTGGAATGCCCTGCCTGCAAAAATAGTAGACTTGCCAACTTTAAGGGCATTTAAATGGTCATTGGATAAACATATGGATGATAATGGAATAGTTTAGGTTAGATGGGCTTCAGATTGGTTTCACAGGTCGGCGCAACATCGAGGGCGGAAGGGCCTGTACTGCGCTGTAACGTTCTATGTTCTATGTTCTATGTTCTACAACTTTGCCTAATATTATATTTTTGAAATGCATAACTAACCTAGTTCCAATTAACGATCTGTGGATCTGAAAGGTAACCTCTCTTTCTCTCCAGAGATGCTGCCAGGCCTGCTGAGTTTCTCGGTCAATTCCTGTTTCTCTTTCAGCATCTGCAGTTCTTTGACTTCTGTTAACTTGAATAATTTCTGGGACAGAACAGTCCATCTACCGGGTCCAGAGCTTCTTTCCTGCTCCTGAAAATCAGTCATCACAATAAACAAGCAGAATGGAACTCCCATTCCCTGACCAAAAACGGAACTCAGCCTATGGCAGTGAAAGCGCCAAATCCTAACCACAAGACCACCAGAAAGGGTACTTCAGACTCTTGTATCTTTTCTCAACGACACTGCTTCTGACTTTTGATTTGCTATCATTTTGGCTGCAGATCAGTTTCTCCCTTTCATCAAAATTCCATTTGCCTTTTTAATTACCTGCTGCACCCGCAATCCGACTTTTAGCGATTCATGCACGAGGTCACTCAAGTCCCTCTGCAAAGCAGCATGCTGCAATTCTTTACCATTTAAAACATAGTCCATTTTGCATTATTCCTACCAAAATAGATGACCTCACACTTATCAACATTGTACTCCATCTGCCAGACCTTTGCCCACTCTCTTAGACTATGTATATCGCTCTGCAGACTTTCAGTGTCTTCTGCACACTTTGCTCTACCACTCGTCTTAGTGTCATCTGCAAATTTTGACACACTACACTTAGTCCCCAATTCCAAATCATCTATGTAAATTGTAAACAATTGTGGTTCCAACACTGATCCCTGAGGCACACCACTAGCCACTGACTGCCAACCAGAAAAACACCCATTTACCCCTACTCTTTGTTTTCTACTGGTCAACCAATCCTCTATCCATGCCAATACATTACCTGTAATACCGTGCAACTTTATCTTATGTAGCAGCCTTTGGTGTGGCACCTTGTCAAATGCCTTCTGGAAATCCAGATACACCACATCCACAGGTTCCCCATTGTCCACATTGCAAGTAATGTCCTCAAAGAATTCCACCAAATCAGTTAAACATGACCTACCCTTCATGAACCCATAAAAAACAAAAGAACTGCAGATGCTGTAAGTCAGGAACAAAAACAAAGTTGCTGGAAAAGCTCAACAGGTCTGGCAGCGTCTGTGGAAGAGAAAACAGAGTTAACGTTTCAGGTCCAGTGACCCTTCCTCGGAACTCCAGTTCTGAGGAAGGGTCACCGGACCCAAAACGTTAAGTCTGTTTTCTCCTCCACAGATGCCGCCAGACGTGCTGAGCGTTTCCATCAACTTTGTTATTGTTCATGAACCCATGCTGGGTGTTCCCAATGGGACAATTTATATCCAGATGTCTTGCTATTTCTTCCTTAATGATAGACTCAAGCATTTTCCCCACTGCCGAAGTGAAGCTAACTGGCCTAAAGTTACCTGCTTTTTGTCTACTTCCTTTCTTAAACAGTGACGTCACATTGGCTGTTTTTCAATCTGCGGGAACCACCCCAGAGTCCAGTGAATTTTGATAAATAATTACTAGTGCATTTGCTATGTCTCCCATCACCTCTTTTAGTATCCTGGGATGCATTTCGTCAGGGCCAAGAGACATGTCTACCGTTAGCCCCATTACCTTGCCCAGCACTGCCTCCTTAGTGATAATGACAATCTCTATGAGAATCAGTGAGAGTTTCACATCAGAGGTGAATTAATTGGGAAGGAGCACTGAAATCCATTGCTTTCATCAGCTCAGAAACAGTACTACAAAAATGCTCTTTATTGAAACGTACAGGCGTTATTGGCGATGTAACGGATTGGATGCAAAAAGGTTAGTTCCCTTCTGGAGCCGTCTCGGAACGGAGTGTCTGATATCAGAATGTAGGTCGCACATTTAAGGTAGAGTCGAGGTAAAATTTATTCTCTCAGATGGTTGTGAATCAGTGGATTTCTTTACAGAAGAGGATTGTCGAAGCTGGGCCACTAAGTATATTTAAGGCTGAGATCGAAAGATTTTTAGCAGCAAGGGTATCAAAGGTTACGAAGAAATCCAAGAAAGTGCAGTTCAGGATTATCAGATCAGGATTATCCGCTCATTTAATAGCGGAGCAGACTTGATGGGCTGAGTTGTCTCTTTCTACTCCTAAAATGCATGATGTTAATATAAGGTTGCAAAACCGACCGGAGTAAAATTCGCCAACTTAAAAATGTGTGGATCCCATCGGGGCACTGAATCGAAGTGAGATGTGCAAAGGGCAGCAAACAAAGGGGCAGTCATTGTGGTTGGTTGTTCCGGATGAATCTGTATGCCAGGGTAAACAGGAAAAACCAGTCTTCAGTGCCCACATTGAGCCTGGCTCCATTAGGCCTACAGTCAACTCTCACAAACCACCGTTGCCCTTCACTTTTCCTGACCTCCCCTCTGTTGTTGTCTTAAACAAATTGCACGTCAGGCAATTGCAGCTGACATTGCTGATGCAGAACCGTAATATAGATTGAAGCGATACTGACTGGTCCACGACATAATTCTGCTTCTAAAGATCAGTCAATATTTCATAGCTATTATTGTAAATTTTAACCACGAGCACGCCATGGCAGTGAAGGCACTGAATCCAAATCAGTAAACTACTCGGGAAGACTTCGATCTGTATCACCCTGGTCACTGCCTGATTCAGCATTGCATCTCTCATCCTTCTGCACATGATCCTCTCGGCTCCATCTCGGTTTTGTCGCATTATCTTGGTTTATAATGCACAGACTATCCTGTTATCTATTACATTGCAGTTTCTAATGCATGAAACCCTGCCTTACAGGGCACAGTCTTCGCTCTGTAGCGCAGTATTGAAAGCAATGGTCTTCTAAAGCACCGGTCATGAGTTTACTTCTAACTGGAGGATATGAGAATGTTTGTACAACTGCCGCATC
This sequence comes from Rhincodon typus, assembly GCF_021869965.1. Classification (NCBI taxonomy): domain Eukaryota; kingdom Metazoa; phylum Chordata; class Chondrichthyes; order Orectolobiformes; family Rhincodontidae; genus Rhincodon; species Rhincodon typus. Next base: position 23,334 of record NW_025966836.1, on the reverse strand, counting down.
CAATATCCAAAGGAGCACTTTCATATCGTCTGAAATTTTGCCAATGTCATGTCCTCCACAGGCCAGCAGTTAGGTGAGGTGAGGTATTATAAACTGCAGATTGACAAGGAAACAATGGGGGACCAACCGAGAGGGGAGTGGCCGAATGCTTTTTTTCTTTGCTGTAATCAGATTCTGGTTTTGAAGTTTGAAATTGGACAATATAACCCAAATGGGTGAAATCCGACTTTCTGGGCGCTGGTGTCTGCTGAGGCCTTTGTCACCTTCTGGGAAATATGTCTGTGTGTTACCTTCTGGGGGTGAAAATGTGGTCCAGTTCCCCAAGGAAACGTGAACATCTCAAACGGCCGGTCCATCGCCTCGTAGCGCACAAGGCTATGGGCCAAGGCTGGAAACTGGGATGTTGAGCCTCCTTCCGTATTGTAAAAACACGATGATTCAATCACTTTGGAGGAGAAACAACTGTCGCAGAAAGAAAAAAAGCCAGAAGTTCTGTCATTAAGAAACGATGCGCGTCGCCCTTCCACCGTCCCTGGTGGTCTAGTGGTTAGAATTTCGGCACTTTTACCGGCGCGGCCCAGGTTCGATTCCCAGTCAGAAAATCAAGTTTTATTGTTCCTGATGGTGACAACAGCAAAAGCAATGCGGCTCTGTCCGCAATTCTGCAATGTCAGTTAATGCCCCCGAGAACATCAGAGTCCATACTACAGCCACTGAAAGAGGGGAAAGGTGCCTTAGCCGTCACTGCTCAGTCAGGCTATTCTATTGTGTTGTGTTGTTAACAGGGACATCAGCAGTAAGAGTAACATTCACAAGATGAACAACCAGCAAACCACCTTCGCTACTTCAATTCAATAGTCTCCCTTTTGTGACGCGGTGAGTTTCACTGGCATTTTTCGTCTGGAAGCGACAATTCATCCTATCGAGTCTGCTCAGCCATTCAATGAGATCGCTGCTGATCTGATAAATGTCAACTCCGCTTTCCTGCTTTCCCTCCGTAACCTGAGGTAAACTCGAGCCTAATCACAATATCATATATTACCGATATTTTTCGGAAGTTTAGATTACTTCAGTGACCTGTACATGTTTGCATGAAATTGAATAATACGAAACAAGCAAAAAAAAAGCCCTTCCCGATATTCAACCCAGTGCGGGGTCAGCCATATGACAAAAGTAAGAAAGCGAAAACACCATCTCCATTTCTCCCAGCACAGATTTCTGTCTTGACGAGTTGAATATTTGCAGCATTTTTCTTTATAATTGTGACATTTTCACGGACAGATCCTCCCTTAATCCACAAACATCATCTGTGCTGCCAAAAACTATTTTGCCTCAGATTAAAATTGCTGAATATCTTTTCACACAGCATGATGCCCCAATAATCCCTGCTCCATGTCAATAAAAGTTGCTTTGGTTGAGGTTGGAGCTCACAGCCTCGGCATTTCACGCGCCTCTATACCGTCATAGAAGGGCCGCGCGCTCACCGATTGCGTCACTTCTATCTGTATCACCCTGGTCACTGTCTGAATCAGCATTGCATTCTCTCATCCTTCTGCACATCATCCCCGCGGCTCTATCTCGGTTTTGTCACATTGTCTTGGTTCATAATGCACAGGTTATCTCGTTAGCTATTATCACAGCTTATGTCCGCACGCTCATTGCCATCCCCATTTCCGGTTATATCTTCGTGGCTGGGCCACTGAGTTTCTCTGGTCCCGGACCTGGGAACTGGGATTATATGGTCATCTGCAGCAATGGTTACTTCCTTGTGTGAAGGAACTGGTGAAGTATCCGATGTTAAACTAGATTGCTAATGAAAGATACATTTCAACAAGTGCCTGCACTATCCCCCGAGTCTTTGATACTTTGTAGAAATCTATCAATCTCGGTCTTCAACATACTCATTGATGGAATCTCCACAGTCTCTGGTAGCATCGTAATTACAGATTCCAGCCCTCTGTGAATCCCCACATTACAGTGCACTGCTTGGAAAGAATTCCTATTGTGGATCTGGTGCTGTTCCGAGCGTATCCTCTGCCACTGTAGTTATTGCTCAGTACAAGCAAGCGGTTTTATGTGGTGCCGTGATCGTATAGTGGTTCGTACTCTGCGTTGTGGCTACAGCAACCTCGATTCGAATCCGAGTCACGGCAGTGGATGCTTGCTACAGCTCTTTTTTATTCCTTGTGACACGGGCTGCAGCAATGCGGCAAGTATCAAACATTTTTACTGGAAAATATTCTTTGAGGTGGTGACAATCATCTCTCAACCCCCACTCTCTCACGTATCTGCATTTGATGTATCAGAATTGAAACCCACCACTTGGAGATTTCTCTCCCACCCACAATCACTAACTCTCCTTATCGTCTCTCCTTCCACTTCACTGAGGCACTGCACAATCTCACATCCATTTTCACATTGACAGCGTTCATTCTGTCTTATTGCGGTCACTGTTGCTGTGTGAACATGGCCTGTGTCACCACCGGGAACTTTAAACCAGACGAAATATTTAGATACTGGGACAGTGAGATCAAGACTCATGTAGCAGCTTTTACTGACATGGACCAATGATTATTGGAACATCAGACTTAGGAAAACGACACATGGCAATAATGAGCAAAATAGACTTCATTCGAAAAGACCAGTTTCTGTGGCTTTCTGCATCATTTATTGCATTTGTTGATTCGGCTATAGCAAGAGTATTGTGTGCAGTTCTCTAATTCACGTTATTGTGGGATGTGATAGCACCAGAAACGGTGCAGAAGAAATTTACCAGGATATTGTCTCGGCTGAAGAGTTTCCATTATGAAGAGAGATCGAATAGACTGTGGTCGTTTTCCTCAGAGCAGAGGAGATGTACAAAATAATGAATGATATTGATAGGGTAGACTCATGTAAATGCTTCCCCTTGATGGAGGGATCGATCACCAGGGGCCATAGATTTAATGTAAGAGGAAGGAAGTTTTGAGTAAATTTGCGGAAAAACACTTTCAACCAGAGGATGTTTGGAATCTGGAAGCCACTGCCTGCAAGTGTCCCAGAGGCAGATATCCTGATGACTTTAAGAAGCATTCAGATGTGAATTTGTGATGCTATGGCATTGATGGCTATGGGCTAAGCAACAGAAAGAGAATTTGGATAGTTGAGCGATTTTATTTGATTGGTGCACATGTAAAAGGCTTAAGGGGCATTTACACTCGAGGTCCTCAGCACTGTAGTGGTTAGTATCCTTGCCTGTCACGTGGGCGACTAGCGTTCGATTCCCTTCCAGGCCAGGTCCAACAATTTTTGGGGCCTTTCTGCAAAAAGGAGCCAGCTTCAGCTGATGTCTGCGTGGAGTATGCACATTCTCACCATGTCTGCGTCTGAGTGCTTCAGTTTCTTCCCACGGTCTAAACTTATGCAGGCGAGGTGAATTGAACACATAGAACATAGAAGAGTACAGCACAGGCCCTTCGGCCCACGATGTTGTGCCGGACTATTATCCTACTCTAAGATCAAACTACCCTGCATACTCTATATTTTAAAATCATCCATGCGCCTGTCCAAGACTCGCTTAAGTGTCCCGAATGTATCTGACTCGACTACCACCGCCGACAGTGCATTCCACGCATCCACCATTCTCTGTGGAAAGAACCTACCTCTGACATCTCCACTATATCTTCCTCCAATCACCCGAAAAGTGTGCCCCCTCACTATAGTCACATCCGCTTTGGGAAAAGGTCTCTGGGTATCCACACTATCTCTGCCTCTCATCATCTTATATACCTCTATCAAGTCACAGCTCATCCTTCTTCGCTCCAAAGAGAAAAACCCTCGCTCCCTCAACATTTCCTCATAAGACCTGGCCTCCAGTCCAGGCAGCAACCTGGTAAATCTCCTCTGCACCCTCTCTAAAGCTTTCACGTCCTTTCTATAATGAGGCGATCAGAGCTGAACACAATATTCCAAGTGTGGTCTAACCAGGGTTTTAAGTAACTGAAGCATAACCTTGCAGCTCTTAAACTCAATTCCCTTGCCAATGAAAGCCAACGCACCATACACCTTCTTAACAACCCTATTAACTTGGGTAGCAACTTTGAGGGTTCTATTGATGTGGACCCCAAGATCCCTCTGTTCCTCCACATTAATCCTGCAATTTACCCTACATTCCGCATTTAAATTCGACCTTCCAAAATGAATCACTTCACACTTTTCCAGGTTGAATTCCATCTGACACTTCTTTGCCCAGCTTTGCATCTTGTCAATGTCCCGTTGCAACCTCCAATAGCCCTTCACATTATCCTCCATGCCACCAACCATCGTGTCATCATCAAACTTACTAACCCACTCTTACACTTCCTCATCCAAGTCATTTATAAAGACCACAAAGAGCAGCGTTCCCAGAACAGATTCTTTCAGAACACCACTGATCGCCAAGCTCCAGGCTGAATAATTTCCATCTATTGCAACCCTCTGGCTTCTATTGGACAGCCAATTCTGTATCCAGACAGCCAAATTTCCACGAATCCCATGTCTCCTAACTTTCTAAATGAGCCCACCTTGGGGAAACTAATCAAATGCTTATCTAAAATCCATATGCACCACATCCATTGCTCGATCTTCATCAATGTAATTTGCCACATCCTCAAAGAATTCAATAAGACTTGTGAGGCATGGCCTGCCCCTCACAAAGCCACATTGACTATTTCTAATCAAATTGTGCTTGTCCAAATAATCATAAATACTGTCTCTCAGAATCCACTCCAATAATTTGCCCACCACAGAAAGACTGACTGTTCTGTCATTCCCAGGATTATCCCTATTCCCTTTCTTGAACAAGGGAATAACATTTGCCACCCTCCAATCATCTGGTATTACTCCAGTGGACAGTGAGAACGCAAAAACCATCACCAAACTTTCTCTTCCCTCGCTTCTCGGAGCAATCTTGGGCATATCCTGTGTGGCCCAGGGGACTTATCTATCCTCATGTTTTTCAAAATTTGTAGCACATCCTCCTTCCTAACATCAGCTTGTTCGAGCGTATCTGCCTTTTTCATGCTATCCTCACAAACGTTAAGGTCCCTCTATTCCTGATAGGCACTATCGTTACTCTGACCATCCTCTTGTTCCTCACGTAAGTATAGAATGCCTTGGGATTTTCCTAAATCCTACCTGCCATACCCGCCTTCTTGCTCTCCTAAGTCCATTCTTCAGTTCCTTCCTGGCTACCTTGTCGACCTCTAGAGCTCAGTCCGATCCTTGTTTCCTTAACTTTAAGTAAGCTTCCTTCTTCCTCTTGACTAGATGTTCCACATGTCTCGTCATCCAAGGTTTCTTCACCTTACCATCCTTTCTTTGCCTCAGTGGGACAAACCTATCCAGTAGCTGCAGCAAGTGCTCCCTAAACAACCTTCACATTTCTGTCATGCATTTCTCTGAGAACATCTATTCCCAAACTCCACGCCAAAGTTCTTGCCTGACAGCATTGTAATCCCCCCTCCCCCAAAAGTGAAATAACATACCTGGGCTCATCGAGGAGTTGTACCCAGGACCTCTCGCATGTTAACACTGCATAGTACCCTATGCAAGGGTCATACCACTAATCCAACAAGCCTTTACTGTTTTTGGCTTCATATAATTCATATAATTGCTGTGGGAAATTGCCCCGTTGTGTGCGGGGATGTGCACGCCAGGTTGGTAAGCCATGCTAAATGCGGGTTTATGAGAATTAGCGGGTGTCACGATTTCATACTTGGCTCTGGACGAGAATGGTCACCGTTTCATATCGGGCTCTGGGGTATAATGTTCACTCTTTTATGTTGGGCTCTGCGAGAGAATGTTCACTGTTTTATATCGGACTCTGGGAGAAAGTTCACTGGTTTATACTGGGCTGCGGGGGAGAGTGGTCACGGTCTAACGTGAGGCACTGGGGCCGAATGTTCACTGTTGTACATCGGGCTCTGGGGAGATTAGTCACTGGTTTATATCGATCCCCATTCTACTCCTCCTATACTTTCACGGGTGTGATATGTGCTGCAACAGATACCTGCAGCCCTTCAATCAAAACAAAAATGAATGGCAAGCTGAACGTATCTTTTAGACTCAGTGACCAACAAAGGCTTTGTGTCTGTGAGAATGTATATTCCGATAAAGAAAATACGAGCTCTACGACATTTCTGGGATTTACATTTTCCCGTTGGAATATGATTCGGTCCCTTGTTCAAACCAGAATAACTTTCCGGTGTAAGTGTAACATGATCAGCACCGGACTGCAGGGCAAATGCACAAAGCCGAGTGAGCCGCGCACGAGATAATACCGTGCAACATACTTACAGTTATTAAGCCTGTGATGCAAAATAAGTGGCTCCGAAAAAAAAATCCTTCGTCTCGAATGGTAAGCAGATTTAGAATCCGAGAACGGCAGATCCCATTGCAAAATTGTTACACAGGCAGTCCAGGCACGAACAACATTATCATAATTCCTTTCACTTTCCCTGTCTTTCTGCTTAGCCGGTCAGTATTCCGGCGAAGATTTCCACTTCTGGGCAAGAGCAAATACCAGAGGTCACACGACACCATGTTATACGAGCGATTGTCTCAAAAATGATTTTTGCGATGTTGCTGCCGGAAGACGACAAAAGTGAAGGCACCGGTAAGGGCTTCGAGGAAGCCTATCCTCCTCATCCATTTTCTGAGCTGCTCGGCTATGCCGAGCTACAATATCAATTTCCCACCAGATGCCAATACCCTGGGACATTTCCAAACTGCTCCTCCAAATACACTGGAGGTTTAATCCAACTCCACTTACCGGAAACTGCTCAAGTCAGGAAATGAAAAGAATAAGAGTAAGAATGACCCACGAAAAGTGAACGCGAGCTGTCGCAGTCTCGATTAGATGAGGTTTCCCTTCTGATCAACAATGTGGGTGTGCCTGCACCGCAATGATTGCAGCAGATCAAGAAGGTGGCTCATCAGCTCCCTTCTCCAGAACAGAAATGAAGGAAATGGGAGAAATTTCACAGAGCAATACCCTCCTTTTCGCCAGAAAAGGCAAATAACTTGAAGTAGACTCAATGCAGGATTTTGTTTCACACCAGCGGCAAAATAACGATCTGCATTCACTTTCAACGAATAGGGTGAGCAACACAACTTGCCTGGGACATGGCGTAGCAGCGCAGCCTGCTTGTTCCCACTATCATGCTGGGGGCATTCCGCATGTGATAACCACTGCACCATGGGAACATGCCGTGGAAGCTGACCCGATGGAGGCTGTTGTGCTGTCCCACGTCAAAGATTACTTTGGGCAAAATAGAGACAAGTTAAACGCATCTTCGGTATAACAGGTAGCCACAGTGGGATGCAAACGCACACCTTTTCAGAGATTGGAACCTGAATCCAGCAGCTTAGACCGCCTGGCCATATCACCACACCATGGCCTCAGAGCTCACATATGACATTCCCCAATGATGCGACTGCACACAACTGATAGAAAGGCACCGGGAAATTCTTGCGAGGAACCCCATCCTTCTTGTCCATTTTCTTTGCTGCTCAGTTATGCCCAGCTACAATATCAGTTTCGCACCAGATGCCGATAGCCCTGCAATCAAAACCAATATCGACGCAAAGCTGAACGCATCTTGTGAGATTCGGTTGAGCAACAAGTATAATGTGCCTGTGCGGAAGTATATTATGCTTCGATAAAGAACACATGACTGCACCATATTTCCGGGTTCACCCACATCACTTCTGTCACACACTGAAAACTCACAATTTTTCTCCTCTGTTACCGAGAATGAAGATTTTGTTGAATAAACCCACACGGTCACAAAAGAAGATAATTTTCCTTGTGAATTGGGTAATGTTCAGGGAGACTTCATTGATGCTTTCCGTGGTATCCTCAGAATTAGGTAATTCTGGTTCAGCTCCATTTGACATGGAGCCGCCCAGGAAGTGATCATTCTCATTCTGTGACTCTGAACAGTCTTGTTGGTGCAGGATTGGAGTTGGGTTGGCCCCTTTAAAAGTCTTGTCATTTATTATACAAGCGGCTGCACCGACAAGCTGATCTCTGGGACTTCCAGTAAAGTGGAAACGACTTGCACTCTGAAACAGGAAACCAGTATCTTAATTAAAGCAGCAGAAGAGAAACCATGTTTTTGGCACAACTAAATCTGCTGGCTTTAGTAATGATGCTGGAGAACTGAATAGCTGGCCTTCACCTCGGAAAATAAAGTTGCAAGATGCAAAGACGCCCAGCGTGGGGCTCGAACGCACGACCCTGAGATTAAGAGTCTCATGTTCTACCGACTGAGCTAGCCGGGCTCGATTGGTAGGTACTTCTTTTCCCATTTCACACTGAGCCAAATCCCTTGCAACCTAATTTCAATGTGACAAAGATAATCCACCTGGAAAAGCACAAGGTTCCAGTTCATTCCTCTCAATCACAAATAACATCAGCTACATCTTCCACTTCTCAGCTGTTACTCCTTCAGACCATTATAATCCATTTTCAGCGCTTGTTCCGGGATTTAAAATTCAAAATTCATATTTTAATGTCGGTGACCTCATCCTTGAGTTGCCCATGCGACTGTCAGTCACTTTGAGAGACGGTGAATCTGCTTCAATAAACCCAGTCATTTCTGTTACAGGCTGTGTGAAATGCGTGTCTGTCTGCCCAGTCTCACTCAATACATTCAGCACTTTGTTTGTTCGGTACATCAGCAAATTCTGCAGCTTCGCATCTGGGGACTGGATTTTCACAGTTCGGCTAAAAAGATTCGAAGGTTAAGAAGAATTTGCTGCAGCCGTTGTGAAATGTAAAATGATTTTCGCCCTTTTCCGCACGGGAACAACTGTTCAGGAGGAATAGGTTTCCACTCGTTGTGTCAAATGAGGTTTCCCAAGTGAGGCACAGAGTAAGTTCCACTCCCTTGGAGATTATGTCAACGTTGCTCTGAAGTTTACGGAGCGGGATGGAATCTCCCTGTGTTTTCCTGAGCCTGTGCTTGGTGCATTGAGAGGTTTGGCCCCAGTTGGAGGATCTTGCCTCCCAGGGTTGGACACGAAGCGGCTGATTGAATCTGCAGTGGCCGCTTTCTGCTGGCAGCGGAGGATTGGAGAGTGCGGGGTCAAATCCTGCTGCTTGTCCCTGTCTCACTCCGCGTGGAGCAGGGAAAGAGAAAATCATTCATGGGTTTATTTGATTCCAATCTCTTCATAGATTTCTATGAATTAAATGAAGGTACATTTTGATAATAACTGTATTAAAACCTGTATGTCCGGGGTCTGACTGGATAACTGTGGAGCTGACAAAGTTTCGAAGCTATCTCCTGAAGGTACAATCCCGATTGACAATCTTCTGTGTCACCGGAAACGTCGATGAGCAGGAAAACACAAGAACACAGAACACAGAACATAGAACATTACAGCGCAGTACAGGCCCTTCGGCCCTCGATGTTGCGCCGACCTGTGAAACCAATCTGAAGCCCATCTAACCTAAACTATTCCATTATCATCCATATGTTTATCCAATGCCCATTTAAATGCCCTTAAAGTGGGCGAGTCTACTATTTTTGCAGGCAGGGCATTCCACGCCCTTACTACTCTCTGAGTAAAGAACCTACCTCTGACATCTGTCCTCTTTCTATCACCCCTCAATTTAAAGCTATGTCCCTTCGTGCTAGCCATCACCATCTGAGGAAAAAGGCTCCCACTGTCCACCCTATCTAATCCTCTGATCATCTTGTATGTCTCTATGAAGTCACCTCTTAACCTTCTTCTCTCTAACGAAAACAACCTCAAGACCCTCAGCCTTTCCTCATAAGACCTTCCCTCCATACCAGGCAACATCCTGGTAAATCTCCTCTGCACCCTTTCCTATGTTTCCACATCCTTCCTATAATGCGGTGACCAGAACTGTACGCAATACTCCAAGTGCGGCCACACCAGAGTTTTGTACAGCTGCAACATGACCTCATGGCTCCGAAACTCAATCCCTCTACCAATAAAACCGAACATACTGTACGCCTTCTTAACAACGCTATCAACCTGGTGGCAACTTTCAGTGATCTATGCACATGGACACCGACATCTTTCTGCTCATCCACACTACCAAGAATCTTACCATTAGCCCAGTACTCTGTATTCCTGTTACTCCTTCCAAAGTGAATCACCTCACACTTTTCCGCATCAAACTCCATTTGCCACCTCTCAGCCCAGCTCTGCAGCTTATCTATGTCCCTCTGTAACCTGCAACATCCTTCCGCACTATCCACAACTCCACCGACATTGGTGTCATCCGCAAATTTACTAACCCATCCTTCTACGCCCTCATCCAGGTCATTTATGAAAATGACAAACAGCAGTGGCCCCAAAACAGATCTTTGTGGTACACCACTAGTAACTGAACTCCAGGATGAACATTTTCCATCAACCACCACCCTCTGTCTTCTTACAGCTAGCCAATTTCTGATCCAAACCGCTAAATCACCCTCAATCCCATGCCTCCGTATTTTCTGCAATAGCCTACCATGGGGAACCTTATCAAACGCTTTACTGAAATCCAAATACACCACATCAACCGCTTTACCCTCATCCACCTGTTTGGTCACCTTCTCAAAGAACTCAATAGGGTTTGTGAGGCACGACCTACCCTTCACAAAACCGTGTTGACTATCCCTAATCAAATTATTCCTTTCTGGATGATTAAAAATCCTATCTCTTATAATCCTTTCCAACACTTTACCCACAACCAAAGTAAGGCTCACTGGTCTATAATTACCAGGGTTGTCTCTACTCCCCTTCTTGAACAAGGGGACAACATTTGCTCGTCTCCAGTCTTCTGGCACTATTCCTGAAGACAATGACGACATAAAGATCAAAGCCAAAGGCTCTGAAATCTCCTCTCTAGCTTCCCAGAGAATCCTAGGATAAATCCCATCCAGTCCAGGGGACTTATCTACTTTCACACCTTCCAGAATTGCTAACACCTCCTCCTTATGAACCTCAATCCCATCTAGTCTAATAGGCTGTATCTCAGTATTCTCCTCAACTACATTGTCTTTTTCCTGTGTGAATACTGACGAAAAATATTAATTTAGCACCTCTCCTATCTCTTTGGACTCCACGCACAACTTCCCACTACTGTCCTTGACCAGCCCCAATCTTACTCTAGTCATTCTTTTATTCCTGACATACCTATAGAAAGCTTTAGGGTTTTCCTTGATCCTACCTGCTAAAGACTTCTCATGTCCCCTCCTGGCTCTTCTTAGCTCTCTCTTTAGGTCCTTCCTGGCTAACTTGTAACTCTCAAGTGCCCTAACTGAGCCTTCACGCCTCATCTCTACATAAGCCTCCTTCTTCCTCTTGACAAGAGATTCAACTTCTTTAGTAAACCACGGTTCCCTCGCTCGACCACTTCCTCCCTGCCTGACAGGTACATACTTCTCAAGGGCACGCAGTAGCTGTTCCTTGAACAAGCTCCACATTTCAATTGTGCCCAGCCCCTGCAGTTTCCTTCTCTGTCCTATGCACCCTAAATCTTGCCTCATCGCCTCATAATTGCCTTTCCCCCAGCTATAACTCTTGCCCTGCGGTATATACTGATCCCTTTCCATCCCTAAAGTAAACGTAAACGAATTGTGGTCACTATCACCAAAGTGCTCACCTACCTCCAAATCTAACACCTGGCCTGGTTCATTACCCGGTACCAAATCCAATGTGGCCTCGCCTCTTCTTGGCCTATCTACATACTGTGTCAGGAAACCCTCCTGCACACATTGGACAAAAACTGATCCATCTGAAAGACTCGAACTATAGCGTTTCCAGTCAATATTTGGAAAGTTAAAGTCCCCCATAACAACTACCCTGTTACTTTCGCTCCTATCCAGAATCATCTTTGCAATCTTTTCCTCTACATCTCTGGAACTTTTCGGAGGCCTATAGAAAACTCCCAACAGGGTGACCTCTCCTTTCCTGGTTCTAACCTCAGCCCATACTACCTCAGTAGACGAGTTGTCATCAAATGTCCTTTCTGCCACCGTAATACTGTCCTTGACTAACAATGCCACACCTCCCCCTCTTTTACCACCTTCCCTGATCTTACTGAAACATCTAAACCCCGGAACCTGCAACAACCATTCCTGTCCCTGCTCTATCCATGTCTCCGAAATGGCCACAACATCGAAGTCCCAGGTACCAACGCATGCTGCAAGTTCACCCACCTTATTCCGGATTCTCCTGGCATTGAAGTAGACACACTTCAAACAACCTTCCTGCCTGCCGGTACACTCCTGCGACCTTGAAGCCTTATTTATGACCTCACTACTCTCAACCTCCTGTACACTGGAGCTACAATTCAGGTTCCCATCCCTCTGTTGAATTAGTTTAAACCCTCCCGAAGAGCATTAGCAAATTTCCCCCCCCAGGATATTGGTACCCCTCTGGTTCAGGTGTAGACCATCCCGTTTGTAGAGGTCCCACCTACCCCAGAATGAGCCCCAATTATCCAGGTATCTGAATCCCTCCCTCCTGCACCATCCCTGTAGCCACGTGTTCAACTGCTCTCTCTCCGTATTCCTCGCCTCGCTAGCACGTGGCATGGGTAACAAACCAGAGATAACAACTCTGTTTGTTCTCGCTCTAAGCTTCCACCATAGCTCCTTGAATTTCTGCCTTACGTCCCCATCCCTTTTCCTACCTATGTCGTTGGTGCCTATGTGGACCACGACTTGGGGCTGCTCCCCGTCCCCCTTAAGGATCCCGAAAACATGATCCGAGACATCATGGACCCTGGCACCTAGGAGGCAACACACCAACTGCGAGTCTTTCTCGTTCCCACAGAATCTCCTATCTGTCCCCCTAACTATGGAGTCCCCAATGACTAATGCTCTCCTCCTCTCCCCCCTTCCCTTCTGAGCAACAGGGACAGACTCTGTGCCAGAGACCTGTACCCCATGGCTTACCCCTGGTAAGTCGTCCCCCCCAACAGTATCCAAAACGGTATACTTGTTTTTGAGGGGAATGGCCACAGGGGATCCCTGCACTGTCTGCCTGTTCCCTTTCCGTCCCCTGACTGTAACCCATCTGCTTTTTTCCCGTACCTGAGGTGTGACTACCTCCCCGTAACTCCTCTCAACTACCCTCTCAGCCTCCCGAATGATCCGAAGTTCATCCAGCTCCAGTTCCAGTTCCCTAACACGGTTTCCGAGGAGCTGGAGTTGGGTGCACTTCCCGCAGATGAAGTCAGTGGGGACACTAGTGGTGACCCTTACCTCCCACATTCTACAGGAGGAGCATACAACTGCCCTAACATCCATTCCCACTGTTCTGAATTCCCAAACAGACAAATTAAAAAAAAATACTTGGAGCCTTACCAAATCAGCGCTCAGAACCTTTTTTTTTGGTTAGAGGAGGAGGATGGGTGGGAGACACTACCTATGTAGTGTTTCGGGTAAAGCAACCGCCCAAAAAGATTACCTCACTTAGTCCAAAAATGGAGTCACGCGAGGTAAGACTTTTATAATCGAAAAGCTCACTTTCCCAGGCTGCCCTCGCGCTTCCTCCCGGACTCCCACCGCTGAAACAACTGAAACGAAAAGAGGCTGCATTCCTGGGTAGTCTCAAAACACCAGTCTTTCTCTCAATATCCGAATGCACTGACCAATTGCAAAACAGAAACTGTTAACATTAGGCTCTGCAAAAGCTCCTAATGCAGGGAGTCAGCCTCATTGCGCAGCTGGAGGCCTTTCAGTTTTCAGAACCTATCACCGGTTTATGTGTGATGCTTACATGCAGTAGAGTTGTGGTGTTAGCACGGACATGAGCAAGAACGGTAACATTCACAGTGTGAAGAACCAACAAAGATAATCACCGTCACTGCTTCACTTCAAGGTCCCTGATTTGTGAAGCCGTGAGTTTTACTGGCAGAGAAAACACATTTGTCGTCAGGAGGCTGCTTCTGTGTCTCCTCTTTGTCTGCTCGATTCACCATGAACTTCCTTTCTGCTGTTCCACAAGCACTTCTGCTTCTCCTTTTCTTGTATTCTCATCCCTTCATTCACAGTTTGGTCGGAATAACGAGGTGAGGCTGGATAAACTGTAGCCTTACCGGGGAATGTTGTGGTAATGGCACAGATATTTTTCTTTTCCTTTCTGTCAGTGAGCAGCCATTTCGAATGAAGAATTGGTCCTTTCTGTGTCCACCACAATATGTGTCTCCATTTGTCTCTCTTTGACTCTGTGTATCCACCTCACCCCCTTTCACACTCTCCGACACTCCATTGTCCACATCCCTCATTCCCCATTTCTGCTCTTTGAAAAGATCACCCTCATTCATTTTTAAACCAACAGTAAAGACATCGCTCTAATACTATAATTGTGGTGGCATTGTTTTTTTTTTCTGGTGGGTTAGGAATTCTACTTTGAATTCTGAAGATTCATAATCTTTTGAGACCAGAAATAACTCCTCACCTCAGTCATAACAGACAGACACATTATCCAAGGAATGTGAGCCCAGGACTAGACACTCCACTCTCAAAGTGTTTCCGAATTTCAGACTTTTCAAACAGCAGAAATGGGAAATGGGGTTGTGGACAATGGAGTGTCGGAGAACGTGAAAAAGGGAGAGGTGGATACACAGAGTCAAAGAGAGACAAATAGAGACACATATTGTGGTCGACACTGAAAGGACAATTCTCCATTTCACATGGCTGCTAACTGACAGAAAAGAAAAGAAAAAGGCAACCATTTAAGCAGAGCTTTTCAGCACCTCATGGCAACGGAAGCAGCATTACAGCTGATGAAGTCCTTTTAAAGTTGTAAAGTTGGCGTGAGTAAGCTAATGAGAGAGTGAATTTGATAAATACGTCGTTTCGACAGATAAAGCGATTAATTTCTCCCGACATTATAACATAGAAATGCATAATTAACCTAGTAGGGGTGAATGGTCACTGGATCTGAAACCTCAGCTCTGTTTCTCTCTGAAGATGCTCCCAAGCCTGCTGAGTTTCTCTATCAATTTCTGTTTTGTGGCAGATTGCCTCAGTTCTTTGTTTTAAGTTAACCTACACAACGTTTGGGAAAAATCAGATTAGCTGTTTGCTCCTGGACAGTCAGAACTGCTGGCACCACGATAAATTAGCGTAACAGAACTTCTTTCCCCTAACTGGGAATTGAACCCAGGCTGCAGCACTGAAAGCGCTCAATCCTAACCACTGGACCATCAAGAAATACAGCAAAAGAAGTCGTGTCTTTTCGTAATGACACTGCTTTTCCGTTTTCATTTCTGATCATATTCGCTGCAGATCGGTTTCTCCGTCTCTGAGTTTTTAACAGTGTGGAAAAAGACCATTTGGCCCATCGTTTCAGTGCAGCTCATCAACCCTCCATCCATTCTCGTCCCAGTTTCCAGCATTTAGCCCATAGCCTTGTGTGCTTGACTTTACGAAGGCAAATGTCAATGCATTTATCCCTGTGATGTCAAATAACACAATAAATGGGCCTGAAGTTTGAGATGGTAAAACTGTGTTAATACCCCCTTGAGGAACTCATCCTCATTTTCACCCACAGAGGGAGACACAGGGGCACATCCCCGAGAGTGACAGAGACCTCAGGATTATACCTGCTCCATGTGCTTGACGTCCGGTCTCCGTCCCCAGCCACAAGCTTCTGCGATAAAAGGCAGCTTTAGGTGGAACACGAGCAACTTCTGCGGACAATGAGAACTGTTTCCGTGAGCTGGGATATAAAATGGACAGTGAGCTGAAATAGTCTCACAGGCTGCTCACGTGCAACTTTCAATTTCGAAAACTCGTCAAACCAATCACTGCAGTACCTTAAATCGTGTGAGGTTTTATGCTTCTTGCTCTCGAACAGGCAGTGATTGGCATATGTCCCTCTTAACCGAAATGTTCGTCGACCACCTCTCCTGTAATACCTTTCTCAAACAAGAATACAATGAGCAAATCCCTTTCAGCTCTCAACTGTTGTTGGCGGTATTCAAATCGCGCAGGAATAGCCAATTGATTTGCAGTTCATCGCCTTAACCACTCGGCCACGACTATATATATCGCAGCGCTGAGCTCTGCTTCCCAGGTCTCTCTCCCTCTTTGTCTGTGTGGAGCTGAGGAAGAGTGAATCATGACTCGGTTTGTTTGAATCCAATCACTTCTCAGATTTCTAAAGGGTTAAATTCAGTACATGGCAGATCCAGCTGTTTCATCCCAACAGATGGGATAAACCTTCATTTAAAAACAAAAACATAAATTTCAGGAAAAGCTCAGCAGATCTGGCAGAGAATCAGTGTCAACGTTTCAGAACTCTGTTTTATCCCACAGGTACTGCCAAACCTGCTGAGTTTCTACAGCAGTTTTTGTTTGTCTCATTGTCCCGTAGCCGAGATGAGATTTGAATTCCTGATGTGCAGGAACGAGAATCCTTTCAATATCACAAGTCAGTTCATGTCCCGAGAACATCAGAGTCAATGTCCCAGCCTTTAAAAGAAGGGGCAGGTGTCTTGACTGTTTGTGCTCAGTCGGAAAATTCACTCTTCATTCTCCTGTGATTCCGGTTTCCAAGAGTTTCTAAAGATTCAAAAAGCTGGAGACTGGGTTTTCTGTTTTGCTTCCTTAACATCGCCCCACCCTCCACTTCCAACTGTTAATATTTTCCCAAAATCTCTTCACAATCCTCCGCCTTGCAACATGTGCAGGGATGAGGAAATCTTGTTTAGTGGAGTGATTCCCGAGATCGGAAATGTTCTCTTTGGAGCAAAAAAGTTTAACCAGAGATTTCCTAGTGGTGTTCACAGCAGTGGGGGAGGGAGTGGCGGGATTAGGCGGGGTGATTGTCGGGAGAAACTGTAGACGCTGACCAGGGTCAGTTACCAGAGGACTGCAATTCAAGATATTTAATGCAAAACCATTTATGTCGATTAAACACAGAGAATACTGCAGAAACTCAACACGTTTCGTGGTACCTGTGGAAAGAGAAACAGAGCTGAAGTTTTGAGTATGGTAAGTTTCTTGTTCAGAACGCGTGTTCTCTGAATGTCAATAAATGACCAGACTCTCCGGTGGGGTAGTGAGACGGATTTTCTCGAGTTTGAGCAATAACTCATTGATCAGAAGGTTATTTGAAAAAAAAACATACATGTTCAGGGAACGTAGTCGGCAGGATTCGAGCCTGCGCGGGGAAACTCCAAAATATTTCTATACCATCGCCTTAACCACTCGGCCACGACTACAGGGATGATACTACGCATGAACATTTCTCATGGAATGGGTTCAAAAGGAAAGAGGAGCATTCGGCTTGTCTTATCCGTGCCACAACCCTTATATTTCTTGTCAAACTGTACTTGATCAGAACGGAGATTGAATTGAACTACATTATTGAGAAATAGAGTGAATGGGAAGAATCCATTTCTATGAGCAAAGAGATTAATAGATCAATGGATTGAGAAAGAAAGATTTGTATTTTTTGTATTTTGAAAGCGCCTTTCACCACTATCTCAATCACAACCAATGGAGTACTTTTGAAGCAGATTCTTCATTGGCCAATCCAATGTGCAAATCAGGGCAGTTTGTTTAACCATAGGTCAAAAACGAAACTGTTTCAAATACTCACAATTGGCGCTGGATGTGCCAGTGAGTTCATAACTAACTTTGGGGGTTTGCTGTGCTCTGATTTACACCCGGGTGCGTAATCTCAGGGGAAGGTGTTGCCCATTTAATACAGAGATGAGGGGGATGTTCTCCCATTCAGACAGGAACAAATCTGTGGAATTCTTCCAACAGAGTTCTGATAAGGCTGGGTGTATTCAAGGCTGAGATAGACAGAGATTTAGTCATTTAGGGATTCAAGGGCGACTGTGATAAGGCAGAAAAGTGGAGTTTTGGATTAGCCATGATCTCATTTAAAGGTGTAATTCACTTGATGGGCCAAAATACTTCCATCTGTCCCAATGTCTTATCTGTCATTTGAAAAATGCGAGACAATTGTAAAGGAAGAAATAAAGGTCGTTTATAAAAGGTTATTGCAATCAAACACAGTCAACATCGTTTGTTGAAAGGCAAATCACACTTGAAAATTTTGCCAGACTTCTTTGGTCATCTCACAAGCACAGTTGATAAAGGCAAACGGCAGACGAAGTGCATTTGAATTTTTAACAGGCACTCAATAAGGAGCCATATCTCAGGTCATTGCACAAGGTAGGGGTTTACGCTGTTAGGTATAAATGAGCATGGGCTGCCCATTGTTTAATTAACATAAAATACAGAATCGAGATTAATGGGTATTTTTCAAGTTGGAAAGATATGATTTGTGGAGTGTCAGAATGGTCAGTCATAGGGCTGCAATTATTTATCTCTGTATTAATGACTTGGAGGAAGTGCCAGAGTGTAATGTGTTCAGTTTTGCAGAAGATACGAAATAGGCGGAGGGCATGTTGTGATGAGGATATGTGAATCTGCAAAGGGATATAGATAGGTTGAGTGAGTGGACAAAAACTTGGCTCATGCAGTTTCATGTCGGCAGTATGAGTTCTTGTACTTTGGTGGGAAGCGTCAAAAGGTAGACTACTATTAAAATCAAGAGAAATTTCCAAAAAAAGGGGTACAAAGGAACCTGAGTGTTCTTGAGCATGAAGCAAACAGAGGTGAATGACATATTTATTTTTCTGGCAAAAAATGGTCTCCTTTCCGAAAGTTCACAATGAAAGAAACTAAGTACGTGTAAATTATTCGAAGGCCAGGATATTTCCAGTGTTGTTCTATGGGACATATTTGATAAGTTGTTTATGGTTCTGTAAACTTTATTTGCCATGGAGCTGGGAGTGGGAGAGGGGAAAATTAAGGTCACCCATGATTATTGTCGTCCCTTTATCTGTCACACACAGTATCTGTTTTTTATACGCTTGTTTTCATGTTGTGGTTACTGTTAGTAGGCTTGTAGACTGCACCCACTGGTGACTTCTATCCCTCACTGTTCCTCATCTCTACATAAACAGATTCTACATGCTTATCTCCTGAATCAAGGTAATCTCTAACCATTGTACAAATGTCACCACAACCTTGGCATTTCACACGCCTCTGTATGCCTTCTTGCAATATTAATTGATCTTCTACTGTGTTACTATTGCATATATTAAGAGAAAATAAAAGGGAAAACAAACATTGCCGTGATTCGGATTCAAGTCGAAGCTGCTGTGGCTATATGCAGAGTATTGGCCATTATACGACCATGGCGCTTAACAACGAGGCACCGGGAAACGTACAATAAGCACACTGCTGGAGGGCATGCCAGGAGCAGCACCAGAAACACAACAGAAATACTCATCAAATAGCATACTGAAATGAGTGGACAAAATCTATCGAATTCAGGGCCATGGAGGATGTCAATGTCCAGCATTCAGAGTATGCAAAACTGAGGTTGATAGATTTCGTTGGATTAAACATATTAAGAAATCATGGGATAGTGCAGAAAAATGTCAGTGAAGCAGAAGTTCATACATACTTTCATTGATCAGCGAGGCAGGTTCAATGGGCTGAGTGGCCATTTGTTATGTTTCAAAATAAAAACATGACTTTCTTATATTCACTTGGCAAATGTAATTAATATTCGGGTGGAAATGAAGTAATTGTTCTGGGCTGCGGTCTTGTATATATTTCTCAAATGTAAATCGAGTTTTACATCGGCTGCATCAGCAGTTTCCTCACACAAGGAAATAACCACTGTTGCAGAAGATCATTTAACCCCAGTTCCCAGCCCTGGAATCAGAGAAATTCAGTGCCCTAACATTCTATATATGCAGGGTCAATCGGATTCTAATCCTAAATCCCTATTCCAGTCAATCCCTGAAAAACTTGATAACCTTTGCTAAGCACAATATCTCTCTATGTGCCTTAAAAATATCCAAGAACTCTGCAGGTTGCAGTGGAGATTTACAAGAATGTTGCCAGGACTGGATAAGATGAAACTTTGCAGAATGTTTGGTTAGGCTGGGACTGTTCTCCTTGGAACACAGGAGGCTGACTGGAGTTTATAATCATATAACAGCATTTATTAACATTCAATATTCTTAGGGGCCTTGACAGCGTAAATATGGACAAATGCTTTCCCTGAGCATGACAGAGAAGGAGTTCAGGACATCATATCCGAATAAGGTTTAACCCATTTAATTCAGATATGAGGAGGAATTTCTTCGCTCGGGGCCAGTGAACTTGTGGAATTCTTTCCTGCAGACGGCTGTTGAAGCTGAATTGTTGGGTATTGTCAAACTGAGCTAGACAGACGTCTAATCAGTAAGATGGTCAAGAGGTACCCAGGTCAGGCAGCAGAATGGAGTTGAAGATTATCATTGAAAGATGCAGCAGACTCGTTGGGTCGAATATTTCTGCTCCTAATTTATTCCTACTGCTCCTCCATCATTTTGTCCATGGTCTTATTTAATCGATAGGTCCAATATTGTTTGGGGGGTGGACTTGGATAAAATTATAGTCTTAGTTTCACGCTGTCACGCCTTGTAGCTAATCACGGCCCTTTCACTCCATTCCCTCTGCATTTGTTTTCCACCGATAACATTTTGGATTCTTCCAAACTGAATTGAAAGTCATTCTAAGTAAGACTGACTGCCAGCACCACCCCACAAACACTCAACGGCCTGGTTTATCTTTGTTAAGAAGCCCTGTCCACTGTGACTACTACACAACAGCAACATGGAGTCATTCTCTGTCTGAATTTTAAACCAAGGCTACAATGGAGAAAGCTCCTTCCTAACGACGAGAACATTAAAGAAGCTACAACTTAACAGTGAAAGTTGGTTCATCAGCATTTCTTCTGCCTTGTTCCTTATTCCTTGTGTCAGTGAATTACATGTGCCTCTCAGTCTGTCACAGGCTTTCACTTTTGTTGTTTTTACAGAGTCGTGCCTTTACACTTGGAAAATGCCGGGAATACTCACAATCCTGTCCCTCCCTACCCGCGAATAAGCATTTCTTTGATCAAAATAAAACATGTCACACAGGAAGAAGAAATCTTCAGTGTCTTGGAAAACCTTCAGGTGGAGTCCTCTCAGTTCTCTGCTGTAATCTTAGCAAAAAGATCATTCTCGCTTGGATTCTGTTCGTCACAGAGAGTTCGGGGAGATCGTGAAGATCCGATGCATCTTCAGTGCGTCCTATTTCTTGAATTTCAAAATTAGGCGATTTTCAGGTTCATGACTTTCGACTCATTGTTCTGTTGTCGTGGCAACAGTCAATTTTGAACAAAGTTTATGGGAAATTGCCAGTTTCTGAGGATTTGGAAATGATTCAACGATCGACAAACGTCTTGGAAATGTTCGAAATGTGAAAAATTATTTGCGGAGAGAGAATAAAAGATTTTTTTTCAGATCGCAAACATTTCTCATATGGCTATTCAAAATGGAATTAAGTGGCGGGAAAAAGCTGTTTAACTCGCTTCAATTCATTCAATTTGATGCAAACTCCACAGGTCATTGAAACATTCAAAAAAGGAATCAGATTTATCTCAGCGAAACGTGCGAATGTTACATTCAACTTTGGTCAGAATTTTTATCAGCTTAAAATAAAGAACTGCTGAGAGGAAGGGAGGGTTCAAAATGCAAAGAGACAGAGCCTTGTTTCTGGATTTCTTGGGTGGAGTTCGGAAAGTATGAAATGTTCCTAACATCATCGGAATGTGGTCGAATCATTAAGGCACCATTTTAAAGCGGGAATTGTGCCTCTGAGCGACGGTTTCCTTCCGACTCGAGAAGGTCTAACTTTACTTTTTAATTGAAAAAATGTTCGGTTTCATTTACAGTTCTTCACGGAGAATGAACTGCCGATCTTATTCAGCTGCACGTGTACAATAAATTTCTTTACACGTGAAGTCAAAGAAATTCGAAACTATTCCCCAACCGCCCACAGACTTTGTCTCACTGTTAAGGTGCCTCCTTAGGGACCTAGGGGTGCAGGTACATAATTCTTTGAAGTTTACATCACATATGGACAGAAAGGTTCAACAGGCTTTTGGCACGCCTGCCTTCATTGCTCAATCGTTTCAATTTCGGAGTTGGGAAAGTCATATTGAGGTTGGACAGAATGTTGGTGAGGCATCTTCTGGAATGCAGTGTGCAGTTTCGGTCGCACAATTACAGGAGGCATATAATTAAGCTGGCGAGTGTTAAGAAGAGGGTTACCAGGATGTTGCCTGGTATGAAAGGTTTAATTTATAAAGAAAGGTTGACTAGATTTGGACTTTTTTCTCTGGTGCTTAGGAGGTTGAGAGGCGACCTCTCAAGTTCATAAAATAATGAGACGTGTAGATAGTACTAATTGTAGTTGTCTTTTCCCTAGGATGGGAGATTTCAAGACTAGGGGACATTCTTAAGTTGTGAGGAAATAATTTTTTAAAAAAGATAGGAGAGGCAGAACTTTGCAATGACTGTGAATAAAACGATAGCAAGTTCCAGCAGAGAAACGGGTGGCAGAGAAACGGGTGACAGTAAAGCAGGCATACAAGGACGAACGTGTTTCGTTTGCCAGTGAAATTCACCGCTTCACAAAGTGGAGAATATTGAAGTGCAGCAGTGACGGCGATTATTTTGCTGGATATTCACCTTGCGAATGCTTTATCCGCCGGTATCCCCGATTACATCACAAGTCGACAGGATGAAAGCTGCAGCGAGACGTGTGGAGCCAGTGGTGTAATTGATACGGCGTCTGACTTTGGTTTGGAAGATTGAAATGTTGTATCCTCTCTCGCTCGAGTGAAGTTGACAGCTTTTCTACCCTTGCAAATTGACAGGTGCTTCCGAAGAGGAATGTATGCCCAGCGCTGTTTTTGTCAGATTCCCAGCAGCTGAAGTGATTGGATCGCTGGGTTTTGGAAATTGAAAATTGAAATTGAAAGGTAAATGAGTAACATGAGTGTGGGGTTACTTCAGCTCACTGTCTATTTCATATCCCAGCTCATGGCAACGGTACCCATTGTCAGGAGAAACTGCTTGTGTTCCACATAAAGCTGCCTTTTGTCGGGGTACCTTGTGTACGGTGGGAGAAGCGGGTACAACAGTGTGTGTATAATATCACAAAGACTGACACTGAGCCACACATTAAACGGTAAAGTTGAGGTGGTTAACTTCCTCGCCCAGCTGGCTGGTTTTCGTTCAGACGTTTCATCACCATGCTCGGTAACATCATGAGTGAGACTTCCGATGAAACGATGTTGTTCTACTCCACTTGGAATTTATATTGCCTGGTCCGTTACGGTGAGTTCTGTCATTTTCGGTTCTGTTCTGTATGGGTTGTATATGGGGTCCAATTCTATATGTTTGCTGATTGCATTATGGATTGA
>NW_025966835.1:10064-30194 GCF_021869965.1 Rhincodon typus | reverse complement strand
TCTGCTCCTATGTCTTATGGTCTTAATATTTATATCTGCATAATCATCTTGGATGAAATAGCAGGTATAAAAGCTGAGGGCATTGCACTACCTTTACAACTTGAGAACCAACTATTATTCTCCCACATTTTCACAAACACTGGACAGAAGGCTTCCTTTGAGTCAAAATTGTGTCTTTCCCAAAGTGCAGGCAGAACATCAGAACAAATTGACCCACAAGGAAAATGTTTTTTTTCGTAAAATTCTGAGATCTTAACACAATTTTTATTTTATTTCGATACATGGATTTTTGGTCACAGGGCAGGTTGACAGGAATGCAATGGTGAAGTGTGGAATGAGTGACACTTTGGCAACTTACCAATTCAGTCACTGACATTCAGCAGAGTCTGGAGCACCAGTTGTAACTACAGTACGAGTATAATTATACTGTGCAGTAGAAACACTTCAAAGAAGCAGAATATGAATACAAGCAAGTACCGTAAAATCTCTATCATACCTTCTTTCCCTCGACACAAAAACACATACTGATTTTGCAAACTCCTGAAGCAAAGGATAAGCAATTTTCAATTTCAACTGGCAACCAGTTTCCTAAACCCTCAGTCAAACCCTCCCCATCCACAGTTCCACAATGACCTTAGCTCTAAACTTCTCTTTCCCCCTCAGCATGATTGCTTCCCACTGCCACCTCCAAGGATAAAGTCTCTTTCCTCTCAAGCCCCCATTCATATCTGAGGTTGCTTGAACAGAAGCTAAGCAGCATTCCCTTTCTCAAATTGCAATCAATGTAATAACACTTCACGTGAGACCACGAATAAAGAGACACACAAGACAGGCACTGGGGGCAGGCAGTATGATGCATAATCACTTCCATTATATGCAGGTAAGCTCTTCAAATAGCACTGCTAAAGTGTACTTTCAGGTGATGAACGCCATGGGCTTTTGGATGGGTTATTCCCATGCTGAGCCAGGCACTAGGTAGCCCAATGCCAGAAGGTCTTAGATCTAATGTGAGAATGTAACTGAATACTGGAACCAGCAGTTTAAATACTTCCGGCACCAACTTTAGACATCCACAGAAAATTCAAATCCATTACACTGGCCAGCTCACTTTCAGAAGGTCATAACTGCTAATCCACTCACTCATTCACCCACGCACAACAAGTGCCCTCTTATAGTTGACCTTTGTAGACCTCTATTAGGTCGCCCATCAGCCTCCATCTTTTCCGTGAAAACAATCCGAGTTTATCCAACCTCTCCTCATCAGTAAAACCCTCCAGACCAGGCAACATCCTGGTAAATCTTCTCTGCACCCCTGAACTCCTGAAATCAAAACAGATTTGTCAAAGATTTTCATGGACCTCTTTCGTGCTCTATAAAATTTCCTTTCTTTTCCACAAAAGGACAAGACTCTTGTAAATATTTTCAGAATGGCTACATCCCCACCCACCACCACCCTCCTCTGCTTGGCCAAGCTCATCCTCACCCTCAACAACTTCTCATTTAACTCTTCTCATTGTCTCCAAATCAGATGGGTGGCCATGGGTATCCACATGGGCCTCAGTTATGCCTGTCTCGTCGTGGGATACATGGAACATTCCTTGTTCCAGTCTTATTTGGCCCCCAGCCACAACTCTTTCTCCGCTATAACAATGATATCATCGGTGCTACTTCCATCTCATCCAGAATTGGTAACATTCATCAGTTTCGCTTCTAATTTCCACCCTGTCCTCACTTTCACCTGGTCTATCTCTGACTCCTCCCTCCCTTTCCTCAACAACTCTGTTTCCATTTCTGGGGATAGACTGGCACTAATATCCATTACAAACTCACTGACTCCCACAGCTGCCTGGACTATACATCCTCATGTTCTACTTCCTGGACAGACTCCATCCCATTCTGTCAGTTCCTCCATCTCCGTTGCATATGTTCAGATGAGGCCAACTTCGACAATGCAGCCTCCTCAACTTTTTCCTCAACTATGGATTCCCCGGCACCATTGTCAACAGGGCCCTCAACCGGGTCCGACCCATCTCCCACACTTCCGCCCTAACCCCCTCGCTTCCCTCCTGCAACAGTGATAGGGTTCCCCTTGTCCTTACCTACCATCCCACCAGCATGCACATCCAGAAGATTATCAGCTGCCACGTACATGAGGAATAAGAGAATAACCAGAGAAAGGGTACAGCCGATCAAGGATTGTAAAGGGAATTTGAGCACGGAGCCTAAAGAGATAGGAGAGGTCCTTAATGAATACTTTTCTTCGGTATTCACAACTGAGAGGGACCTAGTTGTAGAGGAGGACAGTGTGAAACAGGCTGGTAGGCTAGAGAAGGTCGATGTTAGTAAGAAAGATGTACTAGGAATTTTGAGGAACTTGAAGATAGATAAGTCCCCCGGGCCTGATGGGATTTATCCAAGGATTCTATGGGAAGTGAGGGAAGAGATCGCATGGCCTTTGGCGATGATCTTTTCATCCTCACTGGCCACGGGTATAGTGCCGGAAGATTGGAGAGAGGCAAACGTCATTCCCTTGTTCAAAAAAGGGAATAAGGATAACCCTGGAAATTACAGGCCAGTTAGTCTTACGTCAGTGGTGGGCAAATTATTGGAAAGGGCTCTGAGAGATAGGATTTATGATCACTTGGAAAGGCACAGTTTGATTTGTGATAGTCAGCATGGATTTGTGAGGGGTAGATCATGCCTCACAAACCTTATTGAATTCTTTGAAGAGGTGACCAAACACATGGATGAAGGTAGAGCAGTGGATGTGGTATACATGGATTTAAGTAAGGCGTTTGATAAGGTTCCCCATGGTAGGCTCATGCAGAAGATAAGGAGGCATGGGATAGGGGGAAATGTGGCAGATTGGATTCAGAATTGGCTGACCTTTAGAAGATAAAGGATGGTAGTGGATGGAAAATATTCAACATGGTGCTCAGTTACGAGTAGTGTACCATAAGGATCTGTTCTGGGTCCTCTTCTATTTGTTATTTTTGTAAATGATTTAGATGAAGGAGCGGAAGGGTGGGTTAGTAAGTTCGTGGACGATATGAAGGTGGGTCAAGTTGTGGATAGTGCGGAGGGCTGTTCTAGGTTACAAAGGGACATTGATAGGATGCAGAGCTGGGCTGAGAAGTAGCAGACGGAGGTTAACCCTGAAAAGTGTGATGTGATTCATTTTGGACGGTCAAACTTGAAAGCAGAATACAGGGTTAATGGAAAGATTCTTGGCAGTGTGGAGGTGCAGAGGGATCTTAGGGCTCATGTTCACAGTTCCCTGAAAGTTGCCACCCGGGTGGATAGAGTTGTTAAGAAGGTGTATGGTGTCTTAGCTTTCATTACTAGAGGGATTGAGTTCAAGAGTCGTGATGTTATGCTCCAGCTATACAAAAGCCTGGTTCGGCCACATCTGGAGTATTGTGTCCAGTTCTGGTTGCCTCATTACAGGAAAGATGTGGAAGCATTGGAAAAGGTGCAGAGGAGATTTACCAGGATGTCGCCTGAAATGGAGGGAAGGTCTTATGAGGAAAGTTTGAGAGAGCTAGGGCTTTTCTCTTTAGAACGACGAAGAATGAGAGGTGACTTGATAGAGGTGTACAAAATGATCAGAGGTATAGATAGAGTGGACAGCCAGAGACTATTTCCTAGGGTGGAGGTAGCTATTATGAGGGGGCATAGTTTTAAAGTGAGTGGGGGTAGACATGGGGAGACATCAGAGGTAGGTTCTTTACTCAGAGAGTAGTCGGGGCATGGAATGCATTGCCGGAGAGGGTAGTGGAGTCGGCCTCATTAGGGGCATTTAAACGGCTATTAGATAGGCATATGGATGATAGTATAAGGTACGGGTGGAGGTTAGATAGACCTTATTATTAGGGTAAAAGTTCGACACAACATCGTGGGCCGAAGGTCCTGTACTATGCTGTACTGTTCTACGTTCTATGTTCTATTTCTGCCACCTCAAGCAAGATGCCACCACCACACACATATTCCCCTCCCCTCCCTTATCCACCTTCCACAAGGATCATTTCCTCCAAGACACCCTGGTCCACCCTTCCTTCACTCCCAACACCCCTGCACAGTGCTACAGCACCTTCCCCTGTAACCGGTGAAGGTGTAACACCAGCCCATTTATTTCCTTCCTCCTCAGTATCCATGGGCCCAAGCAGTAATTCACCTGCACTTCCCAGAATCTAGCCTACTGCATTCGCTGCTCACAATGTAGTCTCCTCTACATTGGGGAAACGAAGCGTAGACCGGGTGACCGCTTTGCAGAATATTTACATTCTGCCTGCAAAAAAGACCCTAAGCTTCTCGTTGCCTGCCACTTTAATACACCACCCTGTTCCCTGGCCAAATCTCCGTCTCAGGCTTGCTGCAGTGTTCCAGCAAAGCTCAGCGCAAACTGGAAAAACAACACTTCATTTTTTGCTTGGGGACCCTGCAGCCCTCTGGACTCAATATCAAGTTCAATAATTTTAGGACCTGAACTCTCCCATACCATAGCCCCCTACCCTACGCACCAGGCCTTGTTATCACATAGCCCGCCATTATACACTACCTATTGGTAGCTATTGACAGTCTCCATTAACAACTATTCACCATCCCAGCCAGATTGTTATCAACTCGTTAGACTATCCAAGTATTCTTCTCTCTCTTTGGGTTTCTATCCCCACCTACTGTTTTTACTTTACCCCCTCCCCTCACCCTATTGTCTGCATATAAACTGATATTTTCCCAGTTACCATCAGTTCTGAGGAAGAGTCACTGGACCCAAAACATTACCTCTGATTTTTATTCACACATGCTGCAAGACATGCTGAGCTTTTCCAGCGACTTCTGTTTTTGTTCCTGATTTGCAGCATCCTGAGTTCTTTTGGTTTTCAAATGACCAAAAGAGGCTGCTTTTAACATGCATCTTAAAAGAGAAGAGAGAGGATGAAGGGCAAAGTGGTTGGCAAAGGGAATATCAAAGCTTAGAACCAAGGTAGGTCTCCCACTGGAGGAATGGTTAAAATCAGGGATGTGCAAGAGGCCTGAATTTCAAGAGCACAGGGATTTGAAAATTTATAATGCTGTTTAAGGTCACACAGACATAAAGGTGAGAGACCATAGAAGGTTTTGAAAACAATGATGCAGGTTTTAAAATTGAGGACTGGTCATCCAGGGAGCCAGTGAAGATCAAAAGACACATGAACCTGATGGATGAATAAGATTTAGACCAAGCACAGCTTTGGGTAAACATCAGGTTATGCAGAATGGAAGATGGGAGGCCAACTGGGAACACGTGGCAGTAATAGTAGGAACTGCCGATGCTGGAGAATCTGAGATAACAAGGTGTAGGGCTGGATGAACACAGCAGGCCAAGCAGCATCAGAGGAGCAGGAAAGCCGACGTTTCAGGCCTAGGCCCTTCTTCAGAAAAAAATGAAGAAGGGTCTCGACCCGAAACGTCAGCTTTCCTGCTCCTCTGATGCTGCTTGGCCTGCTGTGTTCATCCAGCTCTACACCTTGTTATCTCAGATTCTCCAGCATCGGCAGTTCCTACTATCCTTGTACTAACTTCAGGCCAACTTTTTTTAATATATTCATAAAGATAGATACAAGAATTACATTATAAAGTTAGTTATTATATTGACGATTCACTTTAAACATTAGACAAATTTAAAAAATAATTACTTGAAAATTGCCTTCTTCATTAGGCCGCAGAGATTCCCATTCTGGAGAATCAAGGAACTGATACGGAAAGATGTAGTGTAGAAACTGCTGTTCATGAGTAACACGAACTCTGTAAATAAAAACATAAAATTAATTTATTTTCCTTTACAGAATAAAATGTATTTTTGACATTTAGTGATGATAACTATTTTTTTGAAGTTATTTCTACCCTTCACTGAAGTGAGTTTTCCTGTACTGTCCAGTTTTCACAGCCAGTACAAAGGTAACTTTTCAACATCTTTAATTCATCTGACTTTAACCAGTGTTAATTGGGAAGTGGAAGAGTCAAATACGACAATGCAAAGAAAGGCTTTAAATTGTGATCCATCATTGCAATTCTGAAACACTTTAGATTTTGATCCTTACTCACTTCCCTTGCTTTCCTGCTTTTTGAGATTCCTGAGGTTTGAAAGGAATCATGGACTTAGTTCAACAAATGCTGAGGGGCTGACCAAGGCCACAGATATTATGAAATTGCCAAATATGAATCCCTTATAACCTCAATGTAACATGTGACTTTGACAAGGAGCATGGCCACAAGCGTATAATTGCTAAACATAAAGCAAGCTGCATCTGCAAGATTTGTAATGCAGTGAATTTAACAATGGATGATTTAGTCAATGATTTTCTTGCCTTTACAGCCAAACGCATGAACGAACTTCAGCAAAACTGTACTAGCTGCCAAATCATTGATCATAGCTTCATCAAGGTAACTACAAAATAGGAGAGGTATTGTTGTGAGCAACTAATTTAAGGGAAGGTGTAATGCTGTACATGCTATCTAAATCTCTTTTGGTGGAATCAAAAGCATCTGCAAAGATAAATTTTGAGACGTAGTGCATTGTAAAGGTCATTGGGGAAATCATAGAACATAGAACATAGA
Organism: Rhincodon typus; assembly: GCF_021869965.1. Classification (NCBI taxonomy): domain Eukaryota; kingdom Metazoa; phylum Chordata; class Chondrichthyes; order Orectolobiformes; family Rhincodontidae; genus Rhincodon; species Rhincodon typus. The sequence goes on along the minus strand of NW_025966835.1, from coordinate 23,597 downwards.
ACAGTACAGGCCCTTCATCCACGATGTTGTGCTGAACTTTTACCCTAATCCTAAGGTCTATCTAACCTCCACCCCTACCTTATCATCCATATGCCTATCTAATAGCCGCTTAAATGCCCCTAATGAGGCCGACTCCACTACCCGCTCCGGCAATGCATTCCATGCCTCGACCACTCTCTGAGTAAAGAACCTACCTCTGATGTCTCCCCTATATCTACCTCCACTCACTTTAAAACTATGCCCCCTCCTAATAGCTACCTCCACCCTAGGAAAATGTCTCTGGCTGTCCACTCTATCTATACCTCTGATCATTTTGTACACCTCTATCAAGTAACCTAACATGCTTCGTCGTTCTAAAGAGAAAAGCCCTAGCTCTCTCAACCTTTCCTCGTAAGACCTTACCTCCATTCCAGGCAACATCCTGGTAAATCTCCTCTGCACCTTTTCCAACACTTCCACATCTTTCTTGTAATGAGGCGACCAGAACTGGACACAATACTCCAGATGTGGCCGAACCAGGGTTTTGTCTCGCTGGAGCATAACTTCACGGTTCTTGATCTCAATCCCTCTATTAATGAAAGCTAACACACCATACGCCTTCTTAACAACTCTATCCAACTGGGTGGCAGCTTTCAGGAAACTGTGGACATGAACCCCAAGATCCCGCTGTTCCTCCACACTGCCAAGAATCTTTCCGTTAACCCTGTATTCTGTTTTCAAGTTTGTCCTTCCAAAATGAATCACCTCACACTTGTCAGGGTTAAACTCCATCTGCCACTTCTCAGCCCAGCTCTGCATCCTATCAATGTCCCTTTGTAACCTAGAACAGCCCTCCGCACTGTCCACAACTCAACACACCTTCGTATCATCCGCGAACTTACTAATCCACCCTTCTACTCCTACATCCAAATCATTTACAAGAATTACAAATAGAAGAAGACCCAGAACTGATCCTTGTGGTACACCACTTGTAACTGAGCACCACGTTGAATATTTTCCATCCACTACCACTCTTTGTCTTCTAAGGGTCAGTCAATTCTGAATCCAATCTGCCACATTTCCCCCTATCCCAGGCCTCCTTACTTTCTGCATGACCCTACCATGGGGAACCTTATCAAATGCCTTACTTAAATACATGTATACCACATCCACTGGTCCACCTTCATCCATGATGCAGGATCAATCAGTCGCACATATTTGTAATGATCAGAATTATACAACAAATGTTTTCAATTTTTAAAAAAAAATTGCTGAAGTGATTCATTGGTCATTATTAAAAGGGTTGATCTGAGGTCATGACAATGACAGACCAGCCTGGTGTTGTACTATAGGAAAGTTATGAATGCATTGAAGGGAGTGCAGAAGTGATTTATCAGAATGTTTCCAGGAATGAGAAACCGCACTATAACAATTCTGTGATTCTGTGTTCTTCAACAAATTCGCCAGAAAGTTATACTCAATATTGGATAAATTATTACATTCATTTGGCATCTGACCCAATGGATAATACTAGGCAGCTATACAATGGAAAACTGCTCATGCTGGAAATCTGAAATAAAGAAACTAAATGTTGGCACTACACAGCACATCAGGCAATGTAAAGTGAAAGAAACATTTGATATTTTTAGGTGCACATCCTTTATTAAAATTGAAGCTTGAATGGTATTGAGGCATTTTAGTAATAAAGAAAATAGTAAATTGAGGAACAGGAAATTAATTAATAATATTTGAAATGAAAGTGGTGACTTTAGTTACATACAGCTTCTTTCAAGATCAGGTATTGCTAGGAGTCTATGTCTGTCCAAGAGGCTGGACTGGCTTGAGTTGACAGCAGAGAAGTCAATCATTGAGAGAGACTGATGGGTTAATTTAACTGCAAATTGTCTCTAGAGATTATTGAATGATGGTAGTATGGACCAGTTTGTATGAAATTTAATAAAGTGGATTGAATGTGTTGTGCTGATTAAAAAGTCTTAAATAATCACTTCACTGGCCAGATGTGGACTTCATACTGAATTGGGTGAGGCATGAGGACCTTGAGGAAGAAGGGAAGTTAGTGGTGAAACCTCAAACTACTCTGTCAATGGTTGCTAATCTGGTCTATTTGGCTTCTGCAATACAAATATTGGATGGTTGGAGATCTATATTGTTAGCAAAGAATGAACTGGATTTTAGTGAGGAATGCATAAAGTAAACTATAACTGTCTCTAAAATAGATGTCAACCTCCCATCTTGTAAAATTACAGTCTGCACCATGGTGTTCAATTCTGTGTTAAGCAATGCCTGGTGTAGCTCAGTGGCCCCACTCTGGCATGGCAATCTCTGGCGAATTTTGTTTTTATTCACTTGTGGGTCATGGGCGTTGTTGGATGGGCCAGCATTTATTGCCCATCCCCAGTTTCCCTCGAGAAAGTGGTGGTGAGCTGCCTCGTTGAACCACTACAGTTCATCTGCTGTAGGAAGACCCACAATACCATTAGGGATGGAATCTGACACTGAAGGAATGGTGATATATTTCAAAGTCAGGATAGTGAGTGGTTTGGAGGGAACAAGCAGGTGAAGGTGTTCCCATGTATTTGCTGCCTTTGTCCTTCTAGATTTTAGTGGTTATGGGTTTAGAAGGTGCTATCTAAAAGTCTTTGGTGAATATCTGCAGTTTATCTTTGAGATGGTATACACTGCTGCTACTGAACATTGGTGTTGGAGGGAGTGAAAGTTGTGAATGTAGTACCAATCAAATGGGCTGCTTTGTCTTGGATGGCGCCAAGCTTCTTGAGTGTTGAAGCTGCATCCATCCAGGCAGGTGCTGCAGAGGGAAGCAATGGCCTGGGAAGGCGCACAATTTGCTGGCTTCTGTTTCCTCTGTATCTGAAATGTGCTCTGTCACTTTCTGTCTTGCCCTCTGGGAAATGCCTAACTCCTACTTATAACCTCACTTTTGTGACCATGAGATTGGAAATTCATGATTACAAATTGTAATCAATCAAGTCCCTATATTGCATTATCAGTGCCATTCATTATCAGTATACCTGGGAATCACTTTTTTTATTTCAAAAATATATTTCATTCATATGAATATCTTTATATATATATATATATATAGTCCCTAAAGCAGTTCAGTTCTGTACAGTAGCATATGAAGAAACAAAAAACATTGGAGTTTGAATCTATCCATTTCTTATTTGTACAAGATAATATTAGAGTCATAGAGGTTTACAGCATGGAAACAGGCCCTTCGGCCCAACTTGTCCATGCCACCCAGTTTTCACAATTAATCTAGTCCCATTTGCCTTTATTTGGTTCAAATCCCTATCCTATCAATGTACCTGTTCAAATGTTTCTCAAATGTCAAAATTGTACTCACCTCTACCACTACCTCTGGTAGCCCATTACACACACCCACCACCCTGTGTGTGAAAAAAATTGCCCATTGGACCCTTTTGAATCTCTCTCCTCTCACCTTAAACCTATGCTCTCTAGTTTTCGACTCTCCCACCTTGAGGAAAAGTTGTTGGCTGACTACCTTATCTATACCTCTCATGATTTTATAGACCTCTATAAGGTCACCCCTTAGTCTCTTACATTCCAGGGAAAAAAGTCCCAGCCTATCCAGCCTCTTGTATAACTCAAACCTTCTAGTCCAGGTAGCATCCTAGTACATCTTTTCTGCAGTCTTTTAGTTTAATGATATCCTTTCTATATTAGGGTGATCAAAACTGCACTTCAAATGCGGCCTTACCAACATCTTATACAGCTGCAACAAGACGTCCCAACTCCTATACTCAATGCTCAGACCGATGAAAGCAAGCATGCCGAAAGCCTTCTTCACTGCCCTGTCTACCCATTTTCAAGGAGCTATGAACCTGCACCCCTAGAACTCTTTGTTCTATAACATTCCCCAGGCCCTACCATTGACTGTGTTAAGTCCTACCCTGGTTTGACCTACCAAAGTACAACACTTTGCATTTATCTAAATTAAACTCCATCTCCCATTCCTCAGCCCACTGGCCCAGTTGGTCAAGATCTCACTGTACTCCCAGATAACCTTCTTCACTGTCCACTATACCACCAATCTTGGTGTCATTCGCAAACTTATTAATCATACCTCCTAAATTCACATGCAAATTATTTATATAAATAATGAATAACAGCGTACTCAGCACCAACCCCTGAGCCACACCACTGGTCACATGCCTCCAGTTTGAAAGACAGCCCTCTACCAACACTTTCTGTCTTCTACCTTCAAGTTAATTTTGTATCCCTTGATCCCGTGAGATATTTACATATATTTGAGGAATCGGGAGGGTCCGATAACTGAACAGACTCCCATTTAACTTCAGCAGAAAGACCTTAAATGGTGGTCTTTCCCCACTGTACCTTGGCAGCAGCTGCCCCAAGCTTTAGTACGTCCCTCAACACATAGTACTGGACCTTAGAATGTTACAGTCTGCTACACTCAGGGTCATTGTCTTGTTCTGGAAGACCAACAAGTTTTGGGTAGACCAAAGAGCATCTTTCACTGAGGTGATGGTCCTCCAGGTGCGGTCCATGTTTATCTTGGCATGTCCCGGGGAACAGACCAGAGAGCATGGAGTTCTGCGTCACAGAATTGCTCGGGAGGAACCCCGATAAAAACCACTGCATCTTTCTCCAGACTTCCTTTGCAAAGGCACATTCCAGAAGGAGATTGTAACAGTCTCTACCTGTACCCCCCTCCCTACCTCCCCAGAGCCACTTCGAGGGCAGTGTGCAGTGGTGCAGAGTGTCCGGGCATGCATGAAGGATCTCACAGGTAGTGCCCGTCTCACACCAGTCAAGCAATGTTTTGGTGCTTGTTGGAAAGTTCTGATGATGAGGCATTCTGCCAAATAACGTTGACTGTCTCCCCAAGGAACCATCCAACAGGATCCACCTCTCCTTTTCCCGCATGGTCTCAAGAATGCTACGTGCAGACCACTTCCTGATGGACTTGTGGTCAAAGGTATTTTTCTTTCTAAATTTCTCCATGAAGGACAGGTGATACGGAATGGTCCAACGACTTGGGGTGTTCTGCAGTAATAACGCCAGACCTATCCTTTTTAATAGCTTAGGTCTAAGTTCCTCCCAAGATTTTGCACATGCCCCGGCCCCTCTGAACCATATTCCCAGCACCTTCAGGTAATCTGTCCTGATGGTGAAGGGGATAAAGGATCAGTCGGCCCACTTCCCAAAGAACATGGCCTTGCTCTTGCCTCGGTTTACCTTGGCTTCCAAGGCCAGTTTGAACTCATGAGTCTGCGCACTTAACACCGGATCCAAGCAGAAAATGGCGATGCCATCCATGTACAGGGAGGCTTTGACCTGCAGTTCTCTGCTGCCTGGAACAGTCACCCCTCTCAGGCTCCCATCCTTCCTGATGGACTCAGCAAAAGGGTCTACACAACACACAAACAAAGCAGGAGGCAGTGGGTAGCCCTGCCTGACTTTGGATCTGATCGGGAAGCTTTCTGATTCCCACCCACTGATTGAGACAGCACTAATGATTTTGGTGTAGAGCAGTCAGAACCAGTTATGGATTCCCTCCCAAAAGCCCACTTTGGAGAGCACGTCCCACATGTAGGTGTGGGGATATCCTGTCAAAGGCCTTCTCCTGGGCCAGACTGATGAGACAGGCATCCACCCCCCTGTCCTGCATGTAGGCAATCAAATCCCCGAGGAGCATGAGACTCTCAGGGACCTTACTCCCTGGTACAGCACAGGTTTGGTCAGGGTGAATCACTGAACCCAGAGCAGACCTGGCCCGGTTGGCAATGACGTTAAACAGGATCATTCACTTTGCATGTCCTTATTAACTAAAGGCAGAGGAGAGTAAAACATTTTTATGATGAAATATCCATTTTAGTGGAAAAAGTCAACAAAGCATGTTACAGCTGTTTCACTAAAGTGAGGGTGAGTATGCATTCCACCTGTACCCCTGGGGGACACTGAAATCTACAACATAGACCACTGCTGAGGGAGGGGATCCTTCAGTAAACACTGGCGCCTTTCCGGGGCTGGATTCTCAGCGGCCACTTTGCTTTGTTCCATTTGAACACCAAGTGGAATCACATTAAAAGCCGAGATGTCAATGGTTAAAACAAAGAAAAAGTTAGCGTAAACCGTGTTCTACCTTACCTTACCCTCAGCTACTCTCAGAAAATCACAATCTGAGGCTGAGGGCGGAAAGAGAAATAACTTTTTTTTGAGCATTCCCTCCTTAAAAATAGTCAAATTAAGGTGTTTTATCCCGACGACTTACAAGGAACTGAACCTGGAGGCAATGTGGTTGATAAAAACACATCTATCTGTGTAACTGAGAATGATTTGACTGGAGTATGTGGTAAAACTAGTTACATAGTAACACGACATGTTTTTAAGGGCAATGGCGTTGGTATCAGTTACATCCTACCAAACAAATGGTCACACCGAGCCTCCCCCCGCCCAATGTATTATGTTGCTGACTGTCCGGTTGCTAGCACTTGTTACCACTGACCTGCCTGAGAGCAGCAGAGACAAGCGGTCAATTGCGGTTTTGCCTTCCACAGCGTAGTTCTGCTCACGGGCGAGACTCGTCACCTCGGCATCGCAGCAGTTCACGATCTCCTTGTAGACATTGAGCGGCACTTCGAGGGGCCGGAACATAGCTTTGTAAAGATTCGTGAAGTCTTCATCGAAATTCACCTTCCTCAGCCGGTAACCAATGTGCGCCAGTTGAACCAAGCAGAACACAAAAAGTAACAGGCTCCACATAAAAATATCCACTCCGCAAGCATCGACCCAGCCCCAAAGAGACTGAATAAAAAACCCAACGCCCAAAAGACTAAACAGATAAACGAGACCAAAGAACCCACTGCCGCTCATGTAGCCCAGTGTAAACATGACATTGGCCAAGTGGTAAACAGCTCCTTCACTCCCATTTTTCAAAATCTTACACCCAGGACTATCGTACAAAATAGTCTCGATGAAACTTGAATTTTCCCTAAACATTTCTGCTCGAAAAGCAAACTTGGGGGAGATTTCGGATTTTTGAGTTAATCGCTGAGGAGCCCAAGCAGGCAGGGAGAAAGCAGGGTTGAATGTGTGTGTACGCGTGTGCGCAGAGAGAGAGAGAGGGAGATAGAATTTGTCTTGGCAACAGAGCTAAGTTGCAATGAAAAGGTTACCATGTTTGGAGTTGAAATCCAAGGAGCACTGAGCGGGAACAGATGGCACTTAACATAACTGTGACACACAGTTGATAAGATATTGCTTCCAACTTGAACATAATAGGCACCATAACCATACATATTATTTGTGTAAACCGTAAAATTTTTAGGAGAATATGCACAAAGAGACAGTATATCCTGCAGTTTAAAGCCATTCTGCTGAACTGTACTTCAATATAACTCTTAACATCCACAAGTATTTTCGTCGTGTTTTTTTCCCTTCCTACTCTGAATGACTTCTCTTCAAACAGGAGAGCTCCTGATAAAGTCTCCTACCCTACAACTAAAATTGTAAAGTTCATGTTGGATAAATGAAGCTATAATCACTGCACTAACCCTTTTTAAATGATTTTGTGTCAACCCAGTAATCGCAACTGGAGGATGTAGTTGCCCACTCCTGAGTTTAAACTCCTCATAGAGACTGCAGAAACTAGGAGCAGGAATAGACTATTCGGCCCTTAGAACCTACTGCACCATTCAGTATGATTATAGCTGAACATCCAACTCAATACCCTGTTCCAACTTTCTTCCCATACCCTTTGATCCCTTTAGCCCTAAGAACAATATCTAACTTCTTCTTGAAAACATTATGTTTTGACCTCAGCCACTTTCTGTGGCAGAGAATTCCACATTCTCACACTGGGCAAAGACATTTCACCTCATCTCAGATAAATTGGCCTACTCTGTATCCTAAGAATTGTGAGACGTGGTCATTACTGAATAGGCTATTATTGCCCATCCTGAACTTGTCTTGAGGAGTTGTTGGTGAGCTGCATTCTTGAAGCACTGCAGTCCTTGAGGTGTATGTCCACAGTGCTGCTAGGAATGGAGTTCCAGGAATTTGCCTTAGCAATACTTAAGAAGCTTAACACCATCCAGGATAAAGCAGTCCACTTGATTAATGCCACATCCACAAACATTCACTCCTTTCAACACAGATGCTCAGTAGCAGCAGTGTGTACTATCTGCAACATGCACTCAGAAATTCACCAAGGATCCTTATACAGCACCTTCCAAACCCACAACCATCTAGAAGGATAAGGGCAGCAGATATATAAGAACACCACAAGCTCCCCTCCAAGCCACTCACAAATCTGACTTGGAAATATATCGTTATTCCTTCAGTGTTGCTGGATCAAAATCCTGAAACTCCCTTCCTAATGATTTGGTTGGTATGCTGACAGCAAATGGACTGCAGCAGCTCAAGAAGGCAGTTCATTACCACCTTTTCAAGAGCAACTAGGGATGGACAATAAATATTGAAGCAGCCATACTCCATAAATAAGTAAATAAAATAAAAATAATTCTAAGTCAAGGCATTATGAGGCTTGGAGGGGAATTTGCAGGTTGTGGTGTTCCTGTGGAACTTCTCCTTGTCCAGATGTACAGAGTTGGAAGCTACAATTCTGCATCGATGGTGAAGGTTATAATCATTGAAGGTGATTGATGGGGTCTCAATTAAGCCTGCTGCTTTGTCTTAGATGGTATCGAGTTTCTTGACAAAAAGCCCATCGAGCCAACAGCAGAGTATTCGATCACACTCCTGACTTGTGCCTTGTAGATGATAGACAGGCTTTGGGGAGTCAGAAAGTAAGTTACTTATTGCAGAATTCATGGCCTTTGCCCTGCTTTTGCAGCCATTATAGTATATGGCTAGTCCAGTTATAGATATTTGCTAATCAATCCTATTCATAGATCATTACACTCCCCTGAAGTGTAGGGAGTTCTGGTCCATGTGCGATCGGTAACCCTGCCAAAACTCTCAGGCAGCGTGGACCACCCATCAGGTCCCTGGTTCTGACACTGGCCTTAGGTTAGTGAAGGTGGAGTAATAAATCAGGAGGCAGGTGTTTCGGGACAAAGAATCTCTGTTTTTATTAAATACAAAGGCACGTATCTCACAAGAAATAAAAAAAGGCAATAGTAGTAAACAGGGAAATAATACAAAGGTGAATAAATTACAAGAAATAATAAAACAAATGCAAAACAATGAAACTGACACAATTAGTTATTAACTTTTAACACAGGCCAATTACTATTACAAACTAAACAGTAGTTTTAAACACAGACACTTTAATCAGACTTCCTGACTTTTGGATGCCCTGCACTGTCACCAACCCACCTTTCTCTCCCTGCTAGCTAAGTTGGATACTTTAGGCCCTGAGGGAAGTAAGCTCACCACAGTGGGTAAACAGATTTTGAATCACAGCTGGCTATCCCCGCTTGCCATAGCTGGTGCTTCGCTGAAGACTTCGGACAGTGTAGGCCTTCAGTCTGGGTTGAGTCTGCTGATGAAGTAAGACGTGTTACGGAATGTATCGGGAAAGCACTTTAGTTTGCTTACTTTTGGTGGGTTTTGTGGTAGGGTTTTCACCTCAGGTTGTGCCTGAGGCCTTGAGGTGTTGATCAGGTCATTGGTCGTTCAGTCTGCAGGTTGTGGTCGGTCACCGGAGACAGCTGTAGGAGTCTTTCTTGGTGCGGTAGCTCTCTGTGGAGTCCTGTATGTAGCTGAGGGGAATAGCTCTCCTCTCTTTTTCCCCTTCTGTCTCGTTCAGCTGAGATTGGGGCCTACAATTATACTAAAGTGCACGTCTCTTATATCGGTGCCAAATCTGGCTTTAGCAATAGTATTACTGTTATTCTTCTGGGGGTGAATTGGCTTTCTGATCCTTAGAATAGGTGTAAATATCTTTCAATCGGAGGTGAATAGGTTTCCTAATTGTTTAGAATAAGTGTAAATGTATTTTGATTACATGGAATGTCCAGTGTTTTCTATGAATGAATATTAATTGAAGCTGAATGCCTTGGTATTTCTGACAGCTCCAAAATTTTTGAAGTTGTTGACTTAGGTCTGGTCTGGTTCCAGTCAGCTATCCCCGTGATTGAAAAAACCGAAAGAACTGTGGATGCTGTGAATCGGGAACAAAAACAAAGTTGCTGGAAAAGCTCAGCAGGTCTGGCAGCATCTGTGAAGGAAAAAAGAGTTAATGTTTCGAGTCCAGTGACCCTTCCTCAGAACTGATGGTGGCTGGGAAAACATCAGTTTACATGCAGAAAATAGTGAGGGGGGTGGGGTAGGGACTAAACGATAGGATACAGCCTAAAGAGAGAGAAAAGCAGTTGGACAGCGTTGATAACGATCAGGCTGGGAGGGAGTTGTTAATGGGGACTATTAGTGACTAACAACAGGTGGTTTGTAATGGCAGGCTATGTAGTAAAAGGCCTGGTGTGTGGAGTAGGGGGCTGGGACATGGGAGAGTTTAGGCCCTAAAATTATTGAACTCGATATTGAGTCCGGAGGGCTGCAGGGTCCCCAAGCGGAAAATGAGGTGTTGTTCTTCCAGCTTGCATCTGGCACATGGACAAGGGCATGTCTATGCAATTTCCACCATGTCAGTTGTTGTTGAAATTATTTGACATTTTGTTAATCAAGACCGTGAATTTGCATAATGTAAGATGAATGATAATGGCACATAACTATAGTAAAATGAAAAATGTTCAAAATATACCAAGTGTAGCCGGATCAGCCACTAATATAACATTACACAGATTATAACAATATAACATTTATTAGTTTTTGATATTTAATCCATTTAATTACAGCTAGTCACAACAGAATACAAGGGTGGAAAGACAAACAAGAAACAAGAACAAACAAGAAGGCATCTGAAACGGAATCTGCACTCATCCTGTTTAAAAATGACTCAATAATAACAGAAAAATAACTTTGCGTGGCAAAAAATATGTACTCAGTTTCTAATTTATTTTATTATTTGTTCTTTGTAACAGTGTCAAGAAAGGAATCATTCAAGACATGTTCTATTGAAACAATTGAAGTTTTATCTTACTAAGAGTACTGTAGACCGAATGTAGGAAGATCAGAGTTTGAAGTGGGCATGTTAATTGCAATAAAAATTCATGCGCAGATTGCAGACTTAGAAAATTCTGAAGAAAGAAAATGTGTCAAAATGTAGAAAAATAACACAAAAGGAAAGGGCCACCACCACAATCAACTCTGTAGTCTGTCAATGAGAATACAATTATTAGTTTTTTTTCAAAAGACAATATATCTTAAGAACATATATTGAGCGCTTAACCAGCTGCTGTCTGCACTCACAGTTGCTACCTCCACTCACTATTGATGCCTGTACTGACAGCTCCTGCTGTCACAAAACAGGGCCAAATGCCAGATAACTTATACATTATATACTGAATGCAGAGACGTCACAGCTGTAATCTAATACAGGAATTCAGCTGTCTCTGTTCTTGTGCAATTAGAAGAAATTCTTGGATTATAATACTGCATTCTCTGTTGTATTTCAGAATTTTTAACCATTTGGCTTAGAGAGAATATTGGTTTGCATTATAAAACTGTTTTGATATAAAGATGAATTCAAGTTTCTAATCATTCACTCTCAAAGACACAATATCATTTTTTAATTTGACAGACAAAGTAAGGCTGAAGTAGTTGCAAAAAGAGAATGAAGCCTAGTCACAAGCTTTTCCAAAAGGAATAGGCCGGCCATCAAAACCACATCAAATTGAGATGCAGGAGGAATCATTAGCACATTCCAACGTCCCTAGAAACATCCTGACATTATGCAGGAATGGCCCTAATTTGTTAAGCACAGCAGGTGATATTTGCCATGGAAACTCTCATCTGGGGCAGGGCAGGAGATGTATTCAAAGTCAGCTGAACTGTCTAATCACTGGTCATACTGGGTTGAGGGTCCTGGATAGGGCTTTTGCCTTTCCCTCCAGTGGCAAAGAAACAGAGACTATTTAGGGGAGGGCCAAATTTTACACCACTCTTATAAAAGTCACTTTTTGTCATTTTCTGGTTGAAGCAAATAATGCACTCAAAGGAGAGACAAGGTGCAGCAGGCAGTAAAGAAGGCCAATGGTAAGTTGGTCTTCATTGTGAGATGTTTCGAGTACAGGAGCAGGGATATGTTGTTGGAGTTGTACAGGGCCTTGGTGAGACCACACCTGGAATATTGTGAGACAACAAGGTGTAGGGCTGGATGAACACAGCAGGCCAAGCAGCATCATAGGAGCAGAGAGGCTGACGTTTCGGGCCTAGACCCTTCATCAGAAAAGGGGGAGGGGAAGGGGGTTTTGAAATAAATAGGGAGAGAGTGGGAGGCGGATAGAAGAGGGATAGAGGAGAGGATAGGTGGAGAGGAAACAAACAGGTCGAAGAGGCGGGGATGGAGCCAGGAAAGGTGAGTGTAGGTAGGGAGTTAGGAAGGGGATAGGTCAGTCCAGGGAGGACGGACAGGTCAAGGGGGCGGGATGAGGTTGGTCGGTAGGAGATGGAGGTGCGGCTTGAGGTGGGAGGAGGGGATAGGTGGGAGGAAGAACAGGTTAGGGAGGCAGGGACGAGCTGGACTGGTTTTGGGATGCGGTGGGGGGAGGGGAGATTTTGAAACTAGTGAAATCCACATTGATACCATTGGGCTGCAGGGTTCCCAAGCGGAATATGAGTTGCTGTTCCTGCAACCTTCGGGTGGCATCGTTGTGGCACTGCAGGAGGCCCAGGATGGACATGTCGTCTGAGGAATGGGAGGGGGAGTTGAAATGGTTCGCAACTGGGAGGTGCAGTTGTTTATTGCGAACCGAGCGTAGGTGTTCTGCAAAGCGGTCCCCGAGCCTCCACTTGGTTTCCCCGATGTAGAGAAAGCCACACCGGGTACAGCAGATGCTGTATACCACATTGGCAGATGTGCAGGTGAACATCTGCTTGATGTGGAAAGTCTTCTTGGGGCCTGGGATGGGGATGAGGGAGGAGGTATGGGGGCAGGTGTAGCACCTCCTGCGGTTGCAGGGAAAAGTGCCAGGTGTGGTGGCGCTGGAGGGGAGTGTGGAGCGGACAAGGGAGTCACGGAGAGAGTGGCCCCTCCGGAAAGCAGATAAGGGTGGGGAGGGAAAGATGTCTTTGGTGGTGGGGTCGGATTGCAGATGGCGGAAGAGTCGGAGGATGATGCGTTGGATCCGGAGGTTGGTGGGGTGGTACGTGAGGACGAGGGGGATTCTTTTTTGGTTCTTATTGCGTGGACGGGGTGTGAGGGATGAGTTGCGGGAGATGTGGGAGACACGGTTGAGGGCGTTCTCGACCACTGAGGGGGGGAAGTTACGGTCCTTGAAAAACGAGGACAACTGAGATGTACGGGAGTGGAATGCCTCATCCTGGGAGCAGATGCGGCGGAGGCGAAGGAATTGGGAATAGGGGATAGCATTTTTGCAGGAAGGTGGGTGGGAGGAGGAGTATTCTAGGTAGCTGTGGGAGTCGGTGGGCTTGAAATGAATA
>NW_025966835.1:0-9399 GCF_021869965.1 Rhincodon typus | reverse complement strand
GGTGGGGTGGTACGTGAGGACGAGGGGGATTCTTTTTTGGTTCTTATCGCGGGGACGGGGTGTGAGGGATGAGTTGATTGAGACTCTTATCTAAGACTCGTAAGAGTCTTGTTTTTATCCTATCAGCTTGTACTGAATTGAACACAAATCCTTGAGGTGAAAAAAGCCTTTGCTTGTGCCAGTTCCCTAAGAACCTCCTTAAAATCCTGAATTGAGCAGTTGAGGAATCTGAGTTTGAATTTAGAACTGGTTTCATATCTCCAAGCCAAACCTTCACATTCTTTCAACAGCTTTCCTAAGTGTAGGAGTATTCTGTCAAAACACGTTAAGTATTCTGTATTGTCTAATTTCAAATTATCCTAATCGGCATTGTTTTTAATTTAGATTGTGACTTCATACTCTGTTGCCCTGCAATACTCCAATGCTGTAGCTTTGATTAACTTTATACCAAATAGAACTGAAACTGAAGTAAAAGATTAGTTGGGCCAAAAAGGAAACCAGACCATTGCAGAGTCAGAAGTCACACGACACCAGTTTATAATCCAAAAGGTTTTTTTGAAATCACAAGCTTTTGTAGCACTGCCCCTTCCTCAGGTGAAATGAAGAAAAGCAGGCAGAAAATTTATAGGCAGAGAGATCAAAAGAACAGAACAGTAAGGAAGATTTTACAAACAAAGAACAGTATGGCGAGGTTACATGAACCTAAGACCATGGTTGAGGCCAACTTCATAGGTACGGAACTTGGCTGTCAGTTTCTGCTCGGCGATGCTGCATTGTTGTGTATCAGAAAGGCCACCTTGGAGGACGTGTACCTGAAGATCGGAGTTGAATGTCTTTGACTGCTGAAGTGTTCCCTGACTGGGAGGGAACATCTGGCAATTGTTGTGCAGTGTCCATTCATCCATTGCCATAGCATCTGCATTGGTCTCACCAATATACCATGACTCGGGGCATCCTTGCCTGCAGCGTATGAAGTAGACAACATTGGCTGATTCACATGAGTATCTGCCATGTAAGTGGTGGGTGGTGTTCCCACATGTGATGGTAGTGTCCATGTCGATGGTCTGGCATGTCTTGCAGAGGTTGCCATGGCAGGGTTGTGTGGTATTGTGGTCAATGCTGACTTGAAGACAGGCCACAGAAAGTGTTGACACTTTACTCATACCGTTCGACACTTTGGATCACCTGACATATTATTCCACAGTTCACTCACACCATTTGTATGATCTTTTGATCTCTCTGCCTATAAATTCTGTGCCTGCATGTTTTTCTTCACTTCACCTGATGATGGGTCAGCACCCTGAAAGCTTGTGATTTCAAATAAACCTGTTGGATTACAGTATAACCTGGTGTCGTGTGACTTTTGACCTTGTCCACCCCAGTCCAACACCAGCACCTCCACATCAAGACCATTACAGAAGTAGAGCATTAACTTAAATAAAATGATAGTGAATTGGCAATCCATTTTGTACTCCATCTCCTTTTGTTTTCCATTGAAATTAAGGATCAGAATGTAAAACAAGCTGTCAATTTATTATGAGATAACAAGGTGTAGAGCTGGATGAACACAGCAGGCCAAGCAGCATCAGAGGAGCAGGAAAGCTGATGTTTCGGGTCTGGACCCTTCTTCAGAAAAAAAGGGTCCAACCTGAAACGGCAGCTTTCCTGCTCCTCTGATGCGGCTTGGCCTGCTGTGTTCATCCAGCTCTACACCTTGTTATCTCAGATTCTCCAGCATCGGCAGTTCCTACTATCTCTTAAATGTAATGGATGTAGTTTTCCTATTTTGAAACTCAAAAAGCAAGATTCACTTTTCAGCTTTCATTTTAAAATCACAGAATTTTTTGATTCTTTGTCATCAAATGTTATTTCTTTGTTATCTCAATAGATAAACCAACATGCAAATCAGAAAGGTACTAGAGTTAAATTAGGCAAACCCCCAAATGATTTGCAGTTAAGGGTATATTACAAGTTTCTTGTACTAGAGCTTTTTAAAATGAGATATATTGACAGCAAAACTTCACAGAATGGCAAGTAGAAGGGCAATGACATGTTGATACAAACAGTACATAGGTTCTGAGCAGAAGAACATCATAAACTCCTGCAAAAAAAATATAATAGTTGAAAATACATGGATTATGAAATGTTGCAAACTGGGAAACTTTAATATTCACAGCTGCAATGGAAAACGGAATGTGTAGATGAATCTTGAAAATGAAAGAGTCAAATAGTAATGGATTTTCACACGACTGTAGCAGAATAGACTAGCAAATCCACATTATTAGAGATACCAACAAAGTGAAAATAGTACTGTCATACTTTTAAGATATAATGTACTTGAAGGTAGAATGATATTGACAATTCTGAATCTTTGTTTGATCAAGCAAAATGGAAGCACATGAATTTATGCTAGCCCATGTACACAGAACCTCAACACACCAGAATTAAAAGGTGAGTTTACTTTTTAGTCAAACATTTAAAAGTTTCTTAGAGTTGCTTATAAGCTTCCCTGGTAGGAGTTGCAGAAATATTAATCAGTGTGAAGCTCATATGGTTTCAAGCTATCTCAAGATGGTCTTAGATGCTCATTAGAGTTTAATGCTGTGCCAGATCAGAAAGTTCATCCCTTATTTTTGCTGTAGTTTGTGTCTAAACACATTGGGAAAACAGTTTATTCAATGTAATAACTGCTCTATGTCTGGATCATTACTGTACTTTCTGGATGTGTGGCATCGGGCTGCTTCTGATAGGAAAAGCCAAATAATATTTACAATGTGATGAGGTACAAAAATTTAATAAACACCATCACAAAAAGGTAGGAAGCTGAAAAATAATATTTTAAACATATAGATTTCAAAATCAATAGATAACAAGGAAAAATGTAATGATATTGGGAATAGTTTGGATTAAAGAAGACAAGAGCAGTAATTTGTATCTATATGGCACCTTTAATGCTGTAAAATGCCTTAAGGCATTTCACAAGTGCATTATTAAAATGTTTTGATCTCAAGTCACAAAACTACTGTACTGAATGTTCAACAGTGGCTATAAACCCAATAAAAAAATATGAAATCTTAAAAATGATATAATGTTGAGTTAGAGACCAAAAGTAATAAAACAAAATTATGGTACTACAGAATTTAGAAGGATTGGCCAGAAAAGATGCAAGCTTCGATGCATATGAAAACAAAGACAGGATGACAAATTAAATGGGAATTAAATTTATCTTGGCTAGTTATCAGGAAGAGAGCTGGATTTAAACTTAAAGGCAGAGAGAGAGAGCCTTTGTGAGGCCAGGAAACCTGCAGAAACAGATTTCTTTTATTTCCTGCTGAATTTAAAGCCAGGACATAGCTAAAATTTTCCAGGTCACAGGCTGTTGAACAGGTTGGCAGTATGGTGCCCAGCTGTGCTACATGGTAAGGTATTGTCCCTTATTTTGATTGTCACGTTTTGTACAAGTGCAGGGTTGATCCTAGGAGTCTACGTATGCCTTTTTTTTGGGAACATAGCTAGTAACTAATGGTGAGTTATGAATTCTGAACACTTCCACCCCCAAAAGCTGATTAATGTGCTTCCTATTTTATTTCATACGAATTGGTCACCCTTGACATCAGGCTAGAAGCAGGGAGTAGGGGGAGACTGGAGATCAGAGCCCTGGAGGAAATTAGAAGGAATGGAGGATGTCCAGTTGTGAGAACATGCTTGAAGCAAGCAACTAGAAAGGCACTTACCTCCTGAACATAATAGTTGTCACCTGACTTTCTTGGGAAACCCAAACATGGTTAAAATAGTTAATTTGAAGAGAATAGAGCAAAATAACATTTAAATGCACACCCTGCCTCTTGTGAGTGAATTAGTTGATACCTACCTGTATCATGTTCCCATTAAAAATATAAATTAAGACAGATTGCAGTCAGATTTCAAACTTTGATACTTTTACGTGCTGCCTACTGAAAAGCCAGTCATTTTTGGGAGTTGAGAATTTCCCCAGGGTCTTGGTTCTGCAGAGACATTATGTGCTCAAAGCAGAAGACCCGAGACTGCCTGACAATTGCACCTTAGGCTTTTACTTAATGAACCAACAGTTGGTCCCCAGCAACTGGTATATTGTGAAGCGTAGTTGAAGTGAATAATGGAGGTGGTGACAGCTGATCATGCAGAGTGTGGAACCAGGGGAACATTCCTAAGTCTGTGGCTCAAAAAGAACGTTTTACTAAATGTTCTAACCTTTAGTTGGTGGTTGATACTTAGCACAGGCAGATTATGAATCCAGAGCAAGGCAGTTCCAAAGCTTGCTCGTTCATCACAAACAAATTTCTGGTGGTGGGAACTTAAACAGATCTTGGGTTTCTCACTTAAATATGTAAAGGACCCAATGCCCGTTTGAGGTAATTGCCAGGCACTTCCTGCGCCAGTACATTTTGTTCACCAAATAGAGGCAATGAGTTCCAATTTCTAAACAGAAGAATTGTGCTGAGGAATTGCATAGCAAAAGTTTAACAAAATCCACAATGGAAAATGGAAATGTTGATTTTCCCCAGCAAATGCAATGATTTGTTTAGAACTGTTTATTTGTTTCTGTCGTGTAATAATTGTGTGCGATGAAAAATTATGTGGTTTTTCTTTTGTATAGAATATTGTTTTGCTGTTGTCTTATTCTGAATAAATGTTTATTTATAAATATATATAATCTGGATCCAGAATAACTGATTGAATAGTAGAATCATGAGAAGTTTGGTGGACACAAGTTTGCATATAATTGCTTGTGTGCCCTGCACAAGAAAAGAATGAGAACACATAGATATAATGAGGTGCAAATGAAACAAGGATGATGTGAGGAAAGAAGTTTTCTCACAGCGTGTTGTTGAGGTATGCAATGCACTGCTGGAAAATGTAATTCAGTTGAAGCATACAAGAGGACATTGGTGATTATTTGTATGGAAACAAGGCATGAGATTGGTACTAGATAATAAAACTGCTTCAAGCATATGGCTAAATGGCCTCTAGCTATACTGTAACAATTCTGTGATGATCTTGGAATTTAGTGCATTCTATTAATAATTGTCTATGGCCACTGTCCACCAAAGGACCATAAGCATCTCACTCTTCATTAGATGGAGATAGTAAAGAGCAATTAGTGATGTGTATCTTGAAGCACATCACTCTACAAGCCTGGGGTAGGGTCAGATCACAGACCTTCACAGTTGGTATCATTACACTGTGGACATCATCAATTGAGCTAATGAACCAACATTATTATGCCAAAATTTTGAGTCACAGGGTTGAAATACATTTTTGGGTAAGTCTGAATTGCGCCAAGTTTTTTGGAAGATTTTCCATTATGAGGCCTCACATGTTTTCTCACCATGTCAACTATATCAGCATATTCACCACATTGATTACCTCCCACATCCATATGGCATCTTTTACCATGTGGTTGTCTTAAAACACATAAAGGTGGATAAATCCCCAGGACTTGATCAGGTGTATGTCAGAACTTTGTGGGAAGCTCGGGAAGAAATTGCTGGAGCCCTCATTGAGATATTTGTATCATCAGTAGCCACAAATGGGGTGCCAGAAGACAGGAGGTTGGCTAACATAGTGCCATTATTTAAGAAAGGTGGTAAGGAAAAGTAAGGGAACTATAGACTGGTGAGCCTGACTGGTGGGTAAGTTGTTGGAGGGGATTCTGAGGGACAGGATTTGCATGCATTTGGAAAGGCAAGGACAGATTAGGGACAGTCGACGTGGCTTTGTGCATGGGAAATTATGTCTCACTAACTTGATTGAATTCTTTGAAGTGACAAAGAACATTGAAGGCAAGAGCAGTAGACATTGTCTATATGGACTTCAGCAAGGCGTTCGATGAGGTTTTGCATGGTAGACTGGTTACCAGGGTTTGATTACATGAAATCCATGGGGAGCTTAACAATTGGATACAAAACTGTCTTGAAAGTAGAAGACAGAGGGTGTTGGTGGAGGGTTGCTTTCAGACTGGAGACCTGTGATCAGTTGTGTGCCACCAGGATCAGTGGTAGGTCCACTGCTTTTCGTCATTTATATAAATGATTTAGATGTGAATATAGGAGATTTGGTTAATAAGTTTGCAGATAATACCTAAATTAGTGATGTAATGGACAGTGAAGCAGGTTATCTCAGAGTATATTTGGTACCTTGATCAGATGGGCCAAGGAGTTGCAGATGGAGTTTAATTTAGTTAAATGGGACTAAATAAGGTCAAAAATCACTTGACACTGGGTTATAGTCCACCAGGTTTATTTAAAAACATAAACTTTCTGAGCTCAGCTCCTTTCTCAGGCTGAGCTCCAAAAGCTTGAACTTTCAAATAAATCTGTTCAACTATAACCTGGTGTCGTGTGATTTTTGACCTTGTCCACCCCAGTCCATCACCGGCATCTCCACATCAGGACTAAATAAGTTTAGGATATCCAGTCGGTATGGACAAGTTGGACCAAAGGGTCTGTTTCCATCCTGTATAACTCTATGACTCACTGTGCTGTCCCCACAGCAAGTCACCACACAGCAGATATCTGTGAAGTGATCGGTATCCATTGAGTTTGTGCCATCTTTAAACAGGCCACTGTGCACCTAAGCAAACAGTGGCATTTCAAAGCTGCCATGCTTGGTCAAGGATAGAGTAGGAACATGCCAGAGAAGGGGAAGATGGTACTACGATTCTCCAGCCTGGGCCAGAGAGAGGTATCCTTTTCCCAGGGCAGAGGATAGCATGCCACAAGACCCTGTTAGTTTAGTCTGAAGTCACCATTCAGGTCAGTGCTGTCTCCAATATGCAGAGGAATAGCCAGCATTGCTGCAGGAAAGGCAATAACCTCTGAGTTCTCACTTCATCTCTGACATCGCACTCACCTCCCCACCAATGCTCATGGTCTGCCACTCAGACAATTGCACGCAACACCATCCTTCACTCTCACTCTTACCCCTCCCCCACCCTTCACCCGCCTGCCTTCTGTGCTGCTTCTGAAACCATTCAAAAACCTTACAACTTTTCTCCCACATGCATCAGGAATAGCTGTGCCACCTGTTATCTCACTCATTCCTCCCATTTCTGTCATTACATGTAGCTGAGACCAACTATCTTTCCTTTTAAAAGTCCGATGACCAGTGCTTGCAGCAGATGGAATAACTTACTCCACCCTGTGTGCTCGCAGCCATTTTCTTCCCCATTGCACTGTCCCAATTTGAATCAGAGTGCTCCTCTTCCGGTGGTTTCTAACCTCAGTCTATAAGTGTCGGTGATCCCTTAAACATATACATGTCCCTGCCAGTAGCTCATCCTGGGAATCCTACAGACCTCTTCCCCCAAGTCCAGCCAACTGCTGCTGGCCACCTTTCCAACCCAGCCCGTGACAAAACAAGGCGATCATTCTTGCTGTCATTATACACTGCCCACTCCTGCTACTTCTATGTTTATTTTGGTTTCTCTATTTAAACGTTGAAAGAAGTTCTTGCTTTCTGTCTTGATGTTACTTTTGATATGAAGCAGTCCGAGTGAGCGAGGTTTTGCTGGTGTTCCTAAGGATGCTTTTCCCCCCAAGGAAAGTGAAGAATTGAAATTCTTTGCAAAAGAGATGAGTTTTAATGGAGTTGGTGACTCTCAGTGGCACAAACGTGAGTGGATTCTGTCTTGACTGTATCAACCATTTAAAATACAGTCTTTTAGATTAGTTTATTTAACTTATTAATCCTGAATGTTGGAGTGTGTGTGTGTATACACATGTAGGAGCTTTATTCTCTTACAGTAAAGACAAAATCATCACAAATAAATCTGTTCAACTATAACCTGGTGTCATGTGATTTTTGACCTTGTCCACCCCAGTCCATCACCGGCGTCTCCACATCGGGACTAAATAAGTTTAGGATATCCGGTCGGCATGGACAAGTTGGACCAAAGGGTCTGTTTCCATCCTGTATAACTCTATGACTCACTGTGCTGTTCCCACAGCAAGTCACCACACAATAGATATCTGTGAAGAGATCGGTATCCGTTGAGTTTGTGCCATCTTTAGACAGGCCACTGTGCACCTAAGCAAACAGTGGCATTTCAAAGCTGCCACGCTTTGAGGGTACATCATTAAGTATATTCCAGGCTGAGGGATTATTTTTTAAATCAGTAAACAAATCAAGGGTTAGCCAAACCATAAAATATGTTTCCCCTATGGTAAAGGGAAAGGCAGATGGCCGATTTAGGGAAAAATTTAGAAAATTCCCCTCCAGCAACGTCAGGCAATCAAAGGCACACTTGGACTCTGAGGCTGTAGAATTTCATATTCCACCTACCTTTTGTACACATTGATCTATGTCCTACCCAGGAACAATGTAGCTGCTTTTCTATATATACAGTAAATCAACACCTCTGCATGAAACAGCAACTTTTTCCAAAGGGAATTTGATTTGTGACTTTTAATTAGATGCATTGCCCGTATCTCAAGTCTCTCCTCAATCAGATTTTAATTCTTAGTTTCATACGTTAAATACATGCCCTCTACTCAGCATGGCCTTGATATCGCGTTCAAAACTGGAAACTAGTTAATTGTGCCCCTGTACAAATACTTTCAGAAGTTAATATTTTAGTGTTTAAAATCATCATTGGCAGTCCCTCACAGATAAGGATGACTCTCTTCCACTCTCAGGGTGTGTCTGCAGGTGGCTGTACAAACTGATGCAGCTACTGCAGGCTCTGTTACACTTGGGACAGAAGACTGTCGTGGGAACAGGTTGGTGTGGCGGCACGCTCCTTGTGCTGTTTTTGCCTAGCTTCCACTTTTCCCTGATGCTTAAAATAAAAGGTTTATAAATTATGCTGGCAATTTCAAAGAATTCTGTATTTGAATCTGGCATTCTCTGTTCATCCACAAGTATGATATTGTGTATATTCCAGCTTTTTGTCTCAGAATGCATAATCTTCCATTTTTATGCATCAAATTACATCAACCTCTTTATTCTGTGTTTTGTTTACTGCCTTCCTGAAGTGTTTTATAGTCCAATTTCATACTTTGCTGAAATTTCTACTTTTGTGTTTTTGGTTTAATTTAGTTTATATCAATTATAGTAGACTCGATATTGGTTACTGGCTTCAATGAAATATTATATTCTACCATCTGATGCCAAAAGCTAACTTGAGGCTGGGTGCAAGATGCCATGGAATTTCAAAAACTCTCATGCAAGAGCCTTATTTTTAAATCATGCAAAGATATTTAGTAACGAGACAAGATAGTGCCGACGCTGGAGAATCTGAGATAACAAGGTGTAGAGCTGGATGAACACAGCAGGCCAAGCAGCATCAGAGGAGCAGGAAAGCTGTCGTTTCGGGTCTGGACCCTTCTTCAGGTCCAGATCCAAAACGTCAGCTTTCCT
>NW_025966834.1:29165-30196 GCF_021869965.1 Rhincodon typus | reverse complement strand
CCATTGAAATAAATTTAATGTAAGTTACGTTTTTAGGCACAATACAACCCTCAAAATTCTCCTCTTTTTGCTTTTCAAACCTCCTGGAATCACTAGGACATGCACATTTACAAAGTGTTTCATTGCCCAGAGTTTGATGTTATCACTTGTCTTTTGACATACAAGAGATTTATTTTCTGTACTGGAGGGACATTGATCAATTTTACTTCAAACAGACGTTTTCAGTTTGCAATCACAATAATATAAGACATTCCAGCATTGCTCTGTGTCATCGGTTTTCCAGCACAATTACATGTATATAATAAATTGGACTGTTTGAATGGACTCTAAATGCTATATTTCCAAATTTGCCGATGACACAAAGCTCATTTGGAATATGAGTTGTGAAAGGGTCGGAGAGAGAGTTCACATGGGACTGGACAGACTCTGTGTCTGGGCAATAACATGACAGGTGGAACAGAAATTAATGGGATGTTCGGGATTTTGTTAAAATTGAGATTTAAACCCTTGGAGGGGCATAAATTTGACAGGGCGGCAAAGTTTTGGAGGTGGGGGAAGCAGGGCATTTCCAGACCAAGGGAAATATAGAGGGTGGGGGTGGGGGTGGGGGCGGAGAAAGAGAGAGCTGAGGGAGAAAGGGAGGGCGGGGCGGGGAAAGAGAGAGAAAAAAATAGAGCAGGAGAGAGAGGAAAAAAAGGAAAGAGAACTGGAGAGATTTAGAGAAAGGGACAGACATACAAAAAGAGAGAGAAGGAACCAGACAGAGGGAGAGGCTGACCATGAGAGAGAGAGAGAGAGCACAAGGCAGTGAGGGAGAAGGTAAGAAAGCAGTGGAGTAGGATGTTCCAGCCAGTGCTCTCCACTCCACCCGTTCTATTTCTTCTTTTTCCTCTCTCCTCCATTCTCTCGCTTCTCTCGGCCTCAGACAACCGGCCCCAGCCTCCGAATCCCAGCTTCCGGAGCGTGGTCGGCACGGACGCCAGTGACCAGCGACCGGGGTGGGAGTTGTGGGGGCGGGGGGGGGGGGGGGG